>NW_026970495.1:0-245482 GCF_028390025.1 Pseudophryne corroboree | reverse complement strand
TAGTGCTTCATCTACACGTTATAGCCCTGAATTTTCCAATGCCTATCTCTTAGCAAAAGAGAGATATCGGCAAGGAAAAGCTGTATTGTACCTTTGCATTTTTCTCCCAAACGAAAGACACTAGAATGAAAATTTTAAAGCCTCCTGTTAGTGCTTCATATACACGTTATAGCCCTGAATTTTCCAATGCCTATCTCTTTGCAAAAGAGAGATATCGGCAAGGAAAAGCTGCATTGTACTTTTACATTTTTCTCCCAAACGAAAGACACTAGAATGAAAATTTTAAAGCCTCCTGTTAGAGCTTCATCTACACGTTATAGCCCTGAATTTTCCAATGCCTATCTCTTTGCAAAAGAGAGATATCGGCAAGGAAAAGCTGCATTGTACTTTTACATTTTTCTCCCAAACGAAAGACACTAGAATGAAAATTTTAAAGACTCCTGTTAGTGCTTCATCTACACGTTATAGCCCTGAATTTTCCAATGCCTATCTCTTTGCAAAAGAGAGATATCGGCAAGGAAAAGCTGTATTGTACCTTTGCATTTTTCTCCCAAACGAAGGACACTAGAATGAAAATTTTAAAGCCTCCTTTTAGTGCTTCATCTACACGTTATAGCCCTGAATTTTCCAATGCCTATCTCTTAGCAAAAGAGAGATATCGGCAAGGAAAAGCTGTATTGTACCTTTGCATTTTTCTCCCAAACGAAAGACACTAGAATGAAAATTTTAAAGCCTCCTGTTAGTGCTTCATATACACGTTATAGCCCTGAATTTTCCAATGCCTATCTCTTTGCAAAAGAGAGATATCGGCAAGGAAAAGCTGCATTGTACTTTTACATTTTTCTCCCAAACGAAAGACACTAGAATGAAAATTTTAAAACCTCCTGTTAGAGCTTCATCTACACGTTATAGCCCTGAATTTTCCAATGCCTATCTCTTTGCAAAAGAGAGATATCGGCAAGGAAAAGCTGCATTGTACTTTTACATTTTTCTCCCAAACGAAAGACACTAGAATGAAAATTTTAAAGCCTCCTTTTAGTGCTTCATCTACACGTAATAGCCCTGAATTTTCCAATGCCTATCTCTTTGCAAAAGAGAGATATCGGCAAGGAAATGCTGTATTGTACCTTTGCATTTTTCTCCCAAACGAAAGACACTAGAATGAAAATTTTAAAGCCTCCTGTTAGTGCTTCATCTACACGTTATAGCCCTGAATTTTCCAATGCCTAGCTCTTTGCAAAAGAGAGATATTGGCAAGGAAAAGCTGTATTGTACCTTTGCATTTTTCTCCCAAACGAAGGACACTAGAATGAAAATTTTAAAGCCTCCTGTTAGTGCTTCATCTACACGTTATAGCCCTGAATTTTCCAATGCCTATCTCTTTGCAAAAGAGAGATATCGGCAAGGAAAAACTGTATTGTACCTTTGCATTTTTCTCCCAAACGAAAGACACTAGAATGAAAATTTTAAAGCCTCCTGTTAGTGCTTCATCTACACGTTATAGCCCTGAATTTTCCAATGCCTAGCTCTTTGCAAAAGAGAGATATCGGCAAGGAAAAGCTGTATTGTACCTTTGCATTTTTCTCCCAAACGAAAGACACTAGAATGAAAATTTTAAAGCCTCCTGTTAGTGCTTCATCTACACGTTATAGCCCTGAATTTTCCAATGCCTATCTCTTTGCAAAAGAGAGATATCGGCAAGGAAAAGCTGTATTGTACCTTTGCATTTTTCTCCCAAACGAAGGACACTAGAATGAAAATTTTAAAGCCTCCTATTAGTGCTTCATCTACACGTTATAGCCCTGAATTTTCCAATGCCTATCTCTTTGCAAAAGAGAGATATCGGCAAGGAAAAGCTGTATTGTACCTTTGCATTTTTCTCCCAAACGAAGGACACTAGAATGAAAATTTTAAAGCCTCCTGTTAGTGCTTCATCTACACGTTATAGCCCTGAATTTTCCAATGCCTATCTCTTAGCAAAAGAGAGATATCGGCAAGGAAAAGCTGTATTGTACCTTTGCATTTTTCTCCCAAACGAAAGACACTAGAATGAAAATTTTAAAGCCTCCTGTTAGTGCTTCATATACACTTTATAGCCCTGAATTTTCTCATGCCTATCTCTTTGCAAAAGAGAGATATCGGCAAGGAAAAGCTGCATTGTACTTTTACATTTTTCTCCCAAACGAAAGACACTAGAATGAAAATTTTAAAGCCTCCTTTTAGTGCTTCATCTACACGTAATAGCCCTGAATTTTCCAATGCCTATCTCTTTGCAAAAGAGAGATATCGGCAAGGAAATGCTGTATTGTACCTTTGCATTTTCTCCCAAACGAAGGACACTAGAATGAAAATTTTAAAGCCTCCTGTTAGTGCTTCATCTACACGTTATAGCCCTGAATTTTCCAATGCCTATCTCTTTGCAAAAGAGAGATATCGGCAAGGAAAAGCAGCATTGTACTTTTGCATTTTTCTCCCAAACGAAAGACACTAGAATGAAAATTTTAAAGCCTCCTATTAGTGCTTCATCTACGTTATAGCCCTGAATTTTCCAATGCCTAGCTCTTTGCAAAAGAGAGATATCGGCAAGGAAAAGCTGTATTGTACCTTTGCATTTTTCTCCCAAACAAAAGACACTAGAATGAAAATTTTAAAGCCTCCTGTTAGTGCTTCATCTACACGTTATAGCCCTGAATTTTCCAATGCCTATCTCTTTGCAAAAGAGAGATATCGGCAAGGAAAAGCTGTATTGTACCTTTGCATGTTTCTCCCAAACGAAGGACACTAGAATGAAAATTTTGAAGCCTCCTATTAGTGCTTCATCTACACGTTATAGCCCTGAATTTTCCAATGCCTATCTCTTTGCAAAAGAGAGATATCGGCAAGGAAAAGCTGTATTGTACCTTTGCATTTTTCTCCCAAACGAAGGACACTAGAATGAAAATTTTAAAGCCTCCTGTTAGTGCTTCATCTACACGTTATAGCCCTGAATTTTCAAATGCCTATCTCTTTGCAAAAGAGAGATATCGGCAAGGAAAAGCTGTATTGTACCTTTGCATTTTTCTCCCAAACGAAAGACACTAGAATGAAAATTTTAAAGCCTCCTGTTAGTGCTTCATCTACACGTTATAGCCCTGAATTTTCCAATGCCTATCTCTTTGCAAAAGAGAGATATCGGCAAGGAAAAACTGTATTGTACCTTTGCATTTTTCTCCCAAACGAAAGACACTAGAATGAAAATTTTAAAGCCTCCTGTTAGTGCTTCATCTACACGTTATAGCCCTGAATTTTCCAATGCCTATCTCTTTGCAAAAGAGAGATATCGGCAAGGAAAAACTGTATTGTACCTTTGCATTTTTCTCCCAAACGAAAGACACTAGAATGAAAATTTTAAAGCCTCCTGTTAGTGCTTCATCTACACGTTATAGCCCTGAATTTTCCAATGCCTAGCTCTTTGCAAAAGAGAGATATCGGCAAGGAAAAGCTGTATTGTACCTTTGCATTTTTCTCCCAAACGAAGGACACTAGAATGAAAATTTTAAAGCCTCCTATTAGTGCTTCATCTACACGTTATAGCCCTGAATTTTCCAATGCCTATCTCTTTGCAAAAGAGAGATATCGGCAAGGAAAAGCTGTATTGTACCTTTGCATTTTTCTCCCAAACGAAGGACACTAGAATGAAAATTTTAAAGCCTCCTTTTAGTGCTTCATCTACACGTTATAGCCCTGAATTTTCCAATGCCTATCTCTTAGCAAAAGAGAGATATCGGCAAGGAAAAGCTGTATTGTACCTTTGCATTTTTCTCCCAAACGAAAGACACTAGAATGAAAATTTTAAAGCCTCCTGTTAGTGCTTCATCTACACGTTATAGCCCTGCATTTTCCAATGCCTATCTCTTTGCAAAAGAGAGATATCGGCAAGGAAAAGCTGTATTGTACCTTTGCATTTTTCTCCCAAACGAAAGACACTAGAATGAAAATTTTAAAGCCTACTGTTAGTGCTTCATCTACACGTTATAGCCCTGAATTTTCCAATGCCTAGCTCTTTGCAAAAGAGAGATATCGGCAAGGAAATGCTGTATTGTACCTTTGCATTTTTCTCCCAAACGAAAGACACTAGAATGAAAATGTTAAAGCCTACTGTTAGTGCTTCATCTACACGTTATAGCCCTGAATTTTCCAATGCCTAGCTCTTTGCAAAAGAGAGATATCGGCAAGGAAAAGCTGTATTGTACCTTTGCATTTTTCTCCCAAACGAAAGACACTAGAATGAAAATTTTAAAGCCTCCTGTTAGTGCTTCATCTACACGTTATAGCCCTGAATTTTCCAATGCCTATCTCTTTGCAAAAGAGAGATATCAGCAAGGAAAAGCTGTATTGTACCTTTGCATTTTTCTCCCAAACGAAGGACACTAGAATGAAAATTTTAAAGCCTCCTATTAGTGCTTCATCTACACGTTATAGCCCTGAATTTTCCAATGCCTATCTCTTTGCAAAAGAGAGATATCGGCAAGGAAAAACTGTATTGTACCTTTGCATTTTTCTCCCAAACGAAAGACACTAGAATGAAAATTTTAAAGCCTCCTGTTAGTGCTTCATCTACACGTTATAGCCCTGAATTTTCCAATGCCTATCTCTTTGCAAAAGAGAGATATCGGCAAGGAAAAGTTGTATTGTACCTTTGCATTTTTCTCCCAAACGAAAGATACTAGAATGAAAATTTTAAATCCTACTGTTAGTGCTTCATCTGCACGTTATAGCCCTGAATTTTCCAATGCCTAGCTCTTTGCAAAAGAGAGATATCGGCAAGGAAAAGCTGTATTGTACCTTTGCATTTTTCTCCCAAACGAAAGACACTAGAATGAAAATTTTAAAGCCTACTGTTAGTGCTTCATCTACACGTTATAGCCCTGAATTTTCCAATGCCTAGCTCTTTGCAAAAGAGAGATATCGGCAAGGAAAAGCTGTATTGTACCTTTGCATTTTTCTCCCAAACGAAAGACACTAGAATGAAAATTTTAAAGCCTCCTGTTAGTGCTTCATCTACACGTTATAGCCCTGAATTTTCCAATGCCTATCTCTTTTCAAAAGAGAGATATCGGCAAGGAAAAGATGTATTGTACCTTTGCATTTTTCTCCCAAACGAAGGATACTAGAATGAAAATTTTAAAGCATCCTATTAGTGCTTCATCTACACGTTATAGCCCTGAATTTTCCAATGCCTATCTCTTTGCAAAAGAGAGATATCGGCAAGGAAAAGTGTATTGTACTTTTGCATTTTTCTCCCAAACGAAAGACACTAGAATGAAAATTTTAAAGCCTCCTGTTAGTGCTTCATCTACACGTTATAGCCCTGCATTTTCCAATGCCTATCTCTTTGCAAAAGAGAGATATCGGCAAGGAAAAGCTGCATTGTACTTTTGCATTTTTCTCCCAAACGAAAGACACTAGAATGAAAATTTTAAAGCCTCCTGTTAGTGCTTCATCTACACGTTATAGCCCTGAATTTTCCAATGCCTATCTCTTTGCAAAAGAGAGATATCGGCAAGGAAAAGCTGTATTGTGCCTTTGCATTTTTCTCCCAAACGAAAGACACTAGAATGAAAATGTTAAAGCCTACTGTTAGTGCTTCATCTACACGTTATAGCCCTGAATTTTCCAATGCCTAGCTCTTTGCAAAAGAGAGATATCGGCAAGGAAAAGCTGTATTGTACCTTTGCATTTTTCTCCCAAACGAAAGACACTAGAATGAAAATTTTAAAGCCTCCTGTTAGTGCTTCATCTACACGTTATAGCCCTGAATTTTCCAATGCCTATCTCTTTGCAAAAGAGAGATATCGGCAAGGAAAAGCTGTATTGTACCTTTGCATTTTTCTCCCAAACGAAGGACACTAGAATGAAAATTTTAAAGCCTCCTATTAGTGCTTCATCTACACGTTATAGCCCTGAATTTTCCAATGCCTATCTCTTTGCAAAAGAGAGATATCGGCAAGGAAAAACTGTATTGTACCTTTGCATTTTTCTCCCAAACGAAAGACACTAGAATGAAAATTTTAAAGCCTCCTGTTAGTGCTTCATCTACACGTTATAGCCCTGAATTTTCCAATGCCTATCTCTTTGCAAAAGAGAGATATCGGCAAGGAAAAGCTGTATTGTACCTTTGCATTTTTCTCCCAAACGAAAGACACTAGAATGAAAATTTTAAATCCTACTGTTAGTGCTTCATCTACACGTTATAGCCCTGAATTTTCCAATGCCTAGCTCTTTGCAAAAGAGAGATATCGACAAGGAAAAGCTGTATTGTACCTTTGCATTTTTCTCCCAAACGAAAGACACTAGAATGAAAATTTTAAAGCCTCCTGTTAGTGCTTCATATACACGTTATAGCCCTGAATTTTCCAATGCCTATCTCTTTGCAAAAGAGAGATATCGGCAAGGAAAAGCTGTATTGTACCTTTGCATTTTTCTCCCAAACGAAGGACACTAGAATGAAAATTTTAAAGCCTCCTGTTAGTGCTTCATCTACACGTAATAGCCCTGAATTTTCCAATGCCTATCTCTTTGCAAAAGAGAGATATCGGCAAGGAAATGCTGTATTGTACCTTTGCATTTTTCTCCCAAACGAAAGACACTAGAATGAAAATTTTAAAGCCTCCTGTTAGTGCTTCATCTACACGTTATAGCCCTGCATTTTCCAATGCCTATCTCTTTGCAAAAGAGAGATATCGGCAAGGAAAAGTTGCATTGTACTTTTGCATTTTTCTCCCAAACGAAAGACACTAGAATGAAAATTGTAAAGCCTCCTGTTAGTGCTTCATCTACACGTTATAGTCCTGCATTTTCCAATGCCTATCTCTTTGCAAAAGAGAGATATCGGCAAGGAAAAGCTGTATTGTACCTTTGCATTTTTCTCCCAAACGAAAGACACTAGAATGAAAATGTTAAAGCGTACTGTTAGTGCTTCATCTACACGTTATAGCCCTGAATTTTCCAATGCCTATCTCTTTGCAAAAGAGAGATATCGGCAAGGAAAAGCTGTATTGTACCTTTGCATTTTTCTCCCAAACGAAAGACACTAGAATGAAAATTTTAAAGCCTCCTGTTAGTGCTTCATCTACACGTTATAGCCCTGAATTTTCCAATGCCTAGCTCTTTGCAAAAGAGAGATATCGGCAAGGAAAAGCTGTATTGTACCTTTGCATTTTTCTCCCAAACGAAAGACACTAGAATGAAAATTTTAAAGCCTCCTGTTAGTGCTTCATCTACACGTTATAGCCCTGAATTTTCCAATGCCTATCTCTTTGCAAAAGAGAGATATCGGCAAGGAAAAGCTGTATTGTACCTTTGCATTTTTCTCCCAAACGAAGGACACTAGAATGAAAATTTTAAAGCCTCCTATTAGTGCTTCATCTACACGTTATAGCCCTGAATTTTCCAATGCCTATCTCTTTGCAAAAGAGAGATATCGGCAAGGAAAAGCTGTATTGTACCTTTGCATTTTTCTCCCAAACGAAGTACACTAGAATGAAAATGTTAAAGCCTCCTGTTAGTGCTTCATCTACACGTTATAGCCCTGAATTTTCCAATGCCTATCTCTTTGCAAAAGAGAGATATCGGCAAGGAAAAGCTGTATTGTACCTTTGCATTTTTTTCCCAAACGAAAGACACTAGAATGAAAATTTTAAAGCCTCCTGTTAGTGCTTCATCTACACGTTATAGCCCTGAATTTTCCAATGCCTATCTCTTTGCAAAAGAGAGATATCGGCAAGGAAATGCTGTATTGTACCTTTGCATTTTTCTCCCAAACGAAAGACACTAGAATGAAAATTTTAAAGCCTCCTGTTAGTGCTTCATCTACACGTTATAGCCCTGCATTTTCCAATGCCTATCTCTTTGCAAAAGAGAGATATCGGCAAGGAAAAGCTGCATTGTACTTTTGCATTTTTCTCCCAAACGAAGGACACTAGAATGAAAATTTTAAAGCCTCCTGTTAGTGCTTCATCTACACGTTATAGCCCTGAATTTTCCAATGCCTATTTCTTTGCAAAAGAGAGATATCGGCAAGGAAAAGCTGTATTGTACCTTTGCATTTTTCTCCCAAACGAAAGACACTAGAATGAAAATTTTAAAGCCTACTGTTAGTGCTTCATCTACACGTTATAGCCCTGAATTTTCCAATGCTTAGCTCTTTGCAAAAGAGAGATATCGGCAAGGAAAAGCTGTATTGTACCTTTGCATTTTTCTCCCAAACGAAAGACACTAGAATGAAAATTTTAAAGCCTCCTGTTAGTGCTTCATCTACACGTTATAGCCCTGAATTTTCCAATGCCTATCTCTTTGCAAAAGAGAGATATCGGCAAGGAAAAGCTGTATTGTACCTTTGCTTTTTTCTCCCAAACGAAAGACACTAGAATGAAAATTTTAAAGCCTCCTATTAGTGCTTCATCTACACGTTATAGCCCTGAATTTTCCAATGCCTATCTCTTTGCAAAAGAGAGATATCGGCAAGGAAAAGCTGCATTGTACTTTTGCATTTTTCTCCCAAACGAAAGACACTAGAATGAAAATTTTAAAGCCTCCTGTTAGTGCTTCATCTACACGTTATAGCCCTGAATTTTCCAATGCCTAGCTCTTTGCAAAAGAGAGATATTGGCAAGGAAAAGCTGTATTGTACCTTTGCATTTTTCTCCCAAACGAAAGACACTAGAATGAAAATTTAAAAGCCTCCTGTTAGTGCTTCATCTACGCGGTATAGCCCTGAATTTTCCAATGCCTAGCTCTTTGCAAAAGAGAGATATCGGCAAGGAAAAGCTGTATTGTACCTTTGCATTTTTCTCCCAAACGAAAGACACTAGAATGAAAATTTTAAAGCCTCCTGTTAGTGCTTCATCTACACGTTATAGCCCTGAATTTTCCAATGCCTATCTCTTTGCAAAAGAGAGATATCGGCAAGGAAATGCTGTATTGTACCTTTGCATTTTTCTCCCAAACGAAAGACACTAGAATGAAAATTTTAAAGCCTCCTGTTAGTGCTTCATCTACACGTTATAGCCCTGCATTTTCCAATGCCTATCTCTTTGCAAAAGAGAGATATCGGCAAGGAAAAGCTGCATTGTACTTTTGCATTTTTCTCCCAAACGAAAGACACTAGAATGAAAATTTTAAAGCCTCCTGTTAGTGCTTCATCTACACGTTATTGCCCTGAATTTTCCAATGCCTAGCTCTTTGCAAAAGAGAGATATTGGCAAGGAAAAGCTGTATTGTACCTTTGCATTTTTCTCCCAAACGAAAGACACTAGAATGAAAATTTTAAAGCCTCCTGTTAGTGCTTCATCTACACGTTATAGCCCTGAATTTTCCAATGCCTATCTCTTTGCAAAAGAGAGATATCGGCAAGGAAAAACTGTATTGTACCTTTGCATTTTTCTCCCAAACGAAAGACACTAGAATGAAAATTTTAAAGCCTCCTGTTAGTGCTTCATCTACACGTTATAGCCCTGAATTTTCCAATGCCTATCTCTTTGCAAAAGAGAGATATCGGCAAGGAAAAGCTGTATTGTACCTTTGCATTTTTCTCCCAAACGAAGGACACTAGAATGAAAATTTTAAAGCCTCCTATTAGTGCTTCATCTACACGTTATAGCCCTGAATTTTCCAATGCCTATCTCTTTGCAAAAGAGAGATATCGGCAAGGAAAAGCTGTATTGTACCTTTGCATTTTTCTCCCAAACGAAGTACACTAGAATGAAAATGTTAAAGCCTCCTGTTAGTGCTTCATCTACACGTTATAGCCCTGAATTTTCCAATGCCTATCTCTTTGCAAAAGAGAGATATCGGCAAGGAAAAGCTGTATTGTACCTTTGCATTTTTCTCCCAAACGAAAGACACTAGAATGAAAATTTTAAAGCCTCCTGTTAGTGCTTCATCTACACGTTATAGCCCTGAATTTTCCAATGCCTATCTCTTTGCAAAAGAGAGATATCGGCAAGGAAATGCTGTATTGTACCTTTGCATTTTTCTCCCAAACGAAAGACACTAGAATGAAAATTTTAAAGCCTCCTGTTAGTGCTTCATCTACACGTTATAGCCCTGCATTTTCCAATGCCTATCTCTTTGCAAAAGAGATATATCGGCAAGGAAAAGCTGCATTGTACTTTTGCATTTTTCTCCCAAACGAAAGACACTAGAATGAAAATTTTAAAGCCTCCTGTTAGTGCTTCATCTACACGTTATAGCCCTGAATTTTCCAATGCCTAGCTCTTTGCAAAAGAGAGATATTGGCAAGGAAAAGCTGTATTGTACCTTTGCATTTTTCTCCCAAACGAAAGACACTAGAATGAAAATTTTAAAGCCTCCTGTTAGTGCTTCATCTACACGATATAGCCCTGAATTTTCCAATGCCTATCTCTTTGCAAAAGAGAGATATCGGCAAGGAAAAGCTGTATTGTACCTTTGCATTTTCCTCCCAAACGAAGGACACTAGAATGAAAATTTTAAAGCCTCCTGTTAGTGCTTCATCTACACGTTATAGCCCTGAATTTTCCAATGCCTATTTCTTTGCAAAAGAGAGATATCGGCAAGGAAAAGCTGTATTGTACCTTTGCATTTTTCTCCCAAACGAAAGACACTAGAATGAAAATTTTAAAGCCTACTGTTAGTGCTTCATCTACACGTTATAGCCCTGAATTTTCCAATGCCTAGCTCTTTGCAAAAGAGAGATATCGGCAAGGAAAAGCTGTATTGTACCTTTGCATTTTTCTCCCAAACGAAAGACACTAGAATGAAAATTTTAAAGCCTCCTGTTAGTGCTTCATCTACACGTTATAGCCCTGAATTTTCCAATGCCTATCTCTTTGCAAAAGAGAGATATCGGCAAGGAAAAGCTGTATTGTACCTTTGCTTTTTTCTCCCAAACGAAAGACACTAGAATGAAAATTTTAAAGCCTCCTATTAGTGCTTCATCTACACGTTATAGCCCTGAATTTTCCAATGCCTATCTCTTTGCAAAAGAGAGATATCGGCAAGGAAAAGCTGCATTGTACTTTTGCATTTTTCTCCCAAACGAAAGACACTAGAATGAAAATTTTAAAGCCTCCTGTTAGTGCTTCATCTACACGTCATAGCCCTGAATTTTCCAATGCCTAGCTCTTTGCAAAAGAGAGATATTGGCAAGGAAAAGCTGTATTGTACCTTTGCATTTTTCTCCCAAACGAAAGACACTAGAATGAAAATTTAAAAGCCTCCTGTTAGTGCTTCATCTACACGGTATAGCCCTGAATTTTCCAATGCCTAGCTCTTTGCAAAAGAGAGATATCGGCAAGGAAAAGCTGTATTGTACCTTTGCATTTTTCTCCCAAACGAAAGACACTAGAATGAAAATTTTAAAGCCTCCTGTTAGTGCTTCATCTACACGTTATAGCCCTGAATTTTCCAATGCCTATCTCTTTGCAAAAGAGAGATATCGGCAAGGAAATGCTGTATTGTACCTTTGCATTTTTCTCCCAAACGAAAGACACTAGAATGAAAATTTTAAAGCCTCCTGTTAGTGCTTCATCTACACGTTATAGCCCTGCATTTTCCAATGCCTATCTCTTTGCAAAAGAGAGATATCGGCAAGGAAAAGCTGCATTGTACTTTTGCATTTTTCTCCCAAACGAAAGACACTAGAATGAAAATTTTAAAGCCTCCTGTTAGTGCTTCATCTACACGTTATTGCCCTGAATTTTCCAATGCCTAGCTCTTTGCAAAAGAGAGATATTGGCAAGGAAAAGCTGTATTGTACCTTTGCATTTTTCTCCCAAACGAAAGACACTAGAATGAAAATTTTAAAGCCTCCTGTTAGTGCTTCATCTACACGTTATAGCCCTGAATTTTCCAATGCCTATCTCTTTGCAAAAGAGAGATATCGGCAAGGAAAAACTGTATTGTACCTTTGCATTTTTCTCCCAAACGAAAGACACTAGAATGAAAATTTTAAAGCCTCCTGTTAGTGCTTCATCTACACGTTATAGCCCTGAATTTTCCAATGCCTATCTCTTTGCAAAAGAGAGATATCGGCAAGGAAAAGCTGTATTGTACCTTTGCATTTTTCTCCCAAACGAAGGACACTAGAATGAAAATTTAAAAGCCTCCTGTTAGTGCTTCATCTACACGGTATAGCCCTGAATTTTCCAATGCCTATCTCTTTGCAAAAGAGAGATATCGGCAAGGAAAAGCTGTATTGTACCTTTGCATTTTTCTCCCAAACGAAATACACTAGAATGAAAATTTTAAAGCCTCCTGTTAGTGCTTCATCTACACGTTATAGCCCTAAATTTTCCAATGCCTAGCTCTTTGCAAAAGAGAGATATTGTGCTTCCTAGCTGTTTTTTATAAAATCACTTAATTAAATCTAACTCTGATTACGTCAGAGAAGGCCAGGTACCCTACACCATAAGAGGGGGTTTGAAATTTTGACTTGTCTACTTAAAGATCACCAAAATCTGATGACAAGGTCAATTACATCCCTGGGTGGGATTGAACCTCCAACCTTTTGGTTAATAGCCCATGTAAGTGCAAGAAATCCTGAAGCACTCACTCATCATGGGAAAGTACCAATGTGTATCTTGATTATTGACTTTTTAAAGTTTTTCTAGGAAACGTTCTAGATGAATGATTATTAGCCTTTGTCAGTATTGACTTTTGCAAGGTGTCTCTGTGGCGCAATCAGTTAGTGTGTAAGGCTATTAACCAAAAGGTTGGTGGTTCAATCCCACCCAGGGACTTAATTGACCTTGTTATCAGATTTTGGTGATCTTTAAGTAGACAAGTCAAAATTTCAAACCCACTGTTATGGTGTAGGGTACCTGGCCTTCTCTGATGTTTAGATTTGATTCAGTGATTTTATAAAAACAGCTAGGAAGCACAATTTAGCAGTGGGTTGCAGAGAAAAAGAAATATGCTGGCAGAAAAATCCAATTGAGTGATTAAACAGCTCTTCATTTTCTGGCTTTATTTTTATACTAACAAATTTGTTCTCTGAAAAGTGTCCACAAAGCCAAGTCTCTGATTAACACCTTTGTAGGGATGGTTTTTCACCTATTACTAAATTAAACTTGCTTCATTGGAAAGGCAGCAAGATGCATCCTCATTTCAATGTCTACTGAAATAATACAGGTTGACACCAGGAAACATTAACGCCACTGCATCCTTGCTGCTTTCGCATGTGGAAGTCTGTTTAATGTGAAAACAAGGTGATATCTAATTAGCACACAGGTAAGGAATTAAGAAAATCTTTATTTAAGGGTGAAGATGTTTCTCACAAAATCGTTGCCCCAATGCATCATTGAAATTCAAGCTGGAAAGATGATTTTAATATATCACTTGTACATTTTGCATTGCTCTTCTGGTGACAATGTAGTTTGTTTTTGTCAATTACCATTTTAATAATCGGGTAAAGAAAATTAATTGGATTTTTGAAAGAAAACAATACTGTCAATATACTATTAAAACAAATTAAAATGGTAAAAGTTATTGTACTTTAAGTAAAAATAAAAGAGCAAAAATATCAATCCCAGTTTTTGATTACTTTAATTAACAAAAAAAAATGCACATAGCAATGGATAGTTTCGATCAATCAACCTCTGGGTTATGGGCCCAGCATGCTTCCATTGCACTACTCTGCTGCTCATGGAAGTGTAAGAGATCCTGAAGACTAAATTGATTAAAGGCCTAAAAGTACTGGACTATAAGGAAAGACTTACTAGGCTGAATATTTATACACTAGAAAAGAGGTGCCTAAGAGGAGATATTATTAATATCTTCAAATATGTAAAGATACATAACAAAGAGTTATCAGAGGAATTATTTATTAAACGAACACGTGGTCACTCGCTGCGACTGGAGGAAAGTTCAGAACGCAATGGAGGAAAGGTTTCTTCACTGTTAGGGCAATCAGGATGTGGAATTCCCTGCCAGGGAAGGTGGTAATGGCGGACTCTGTAATTGGATTTAAAAAAGGAATGGATACATTTCTGAATGAAAAAGCTATCCAAGGTTATAATACTTAAAATATCAACATGGTTAATCCGGGGGTAACATGAGTTATAGTAGCTAACTAGTCATAAAACATTATTCAGCAAGTATGTAGAATCATCACAACTTAAAACAGGTTGAACACGATGGGCAATTTGCCTCTATTCAACCTCAAAAACTATGTTACTATATTACTATGTTATTGTAGTATACAGAACACCACAATGCAATGAGCAGTGATAGTGAGCACTGATGAGGATACTAGAACTGACACTGAGCAGCAAGATGCAGCACTGGACTATTAGTAATGTACTGTAGTATGCTGAGCACCACAATGCAGCACAAGACAATGAGCAGTGATACTGAGCACTGATGAGGATACTACTGAGAACTGACACTGAGCAGGAGAGACACACTACTAGTATTACTGAGCAGCAATAAGTAACCACTGATACTGAGCACTGATATTGAGATTTCCACTGAGAGAACATAGCCACGTCCTCTCCGCTCTCTCTTCAATGCACGAGTAAAAATGGCAGCAACGCGCAGCTCTTTATATGGAATCCGAATCTCGCGAGAATCCGACAGCGGGATGATGACATTTTCCCTTGTTCAGGTTTTCCGAGTCAGGCGGGAACAACCGAGCCTGCCTCGGACCAGTGTAAACAACGTGGAGTTCGTGGGGAATTCGGTTCTCGGAGAACCGAACCCGCTCCTCTCTACCTTATACCCATCAATTTTTTTATTTTCAATCTAAGCCCCTGCAGTTTTCTGTAAGCATCTGCTTCGCTATGATGATCAACAAGTCACAAGGGCAAACACTCAGGGTTTGAGGCGTAGATCTTAGGACCAGCTGCTACAAGCATGGCAGAGGTGTCACTATCACTGGTGACACCCAGAGAGGTGGCGAGGGAGATTGTAATGCAGTGCGCGCAGATAAGCAGCGCAATGGTAAAAAGGAGGCATGGTTTCATAGGTAGGGGCGTGGCCTGGTGGCCTGAATCTACATTTTGTTGCTCCGGGTGTCCCGGGGGTTGGGGGCTGCACCCGGGGACTAGTGTGTGAGCGGTGCTGGCTCCTGCACAGTGACAGGGCATGGCCACCCAGCATGACGCCTCCCTTCTTGACCATGCTGTAATTGCAGTCGCACTGCAGTTCAGCGTGATCATAAAAAATGGTGTAGGCTCCTGCTGGTGCAGACTGTATGTGCGCGCAGGAAGCCGCCACCATTTTTGTGATCACAGCGGCTGAATGTGATGTCATACAGCCGCTGTGACCACGCCCCCTGTGTCTCCTCCGTTGCAGACCCCATTTTGAAGCCTTGCCCCCGCACCGCTCCATCCCTGACTTGGAAATGGAGTGTTGCTGACCCACCTCTCCCCCCCTTCCCCGCCCCGATTGACAGGCAGAGGCGATCACATTCTCTGCGGGGTGCCGCAGAAAATGCAGGCACATGCGTATGCTCTTAGCAATTTTTGCAGTTGGATCGCTTATTGTGATTGCAATCCAACCTGAATCAGGCCCTATTACCTATCACAATGCGCTGCGGGCAGTACAAAATTGGGTTAATATAGGAGAAAAACCCCCAGACCTGTGCTCCTTAACTGTACCTGGTGGCTAGTGGAGCGGCTGCCCAGTAATCAGTGTCCACCGCAGTGCGCACACGGCCCACCCCCTACGGCCTCGCTCCCCTTCATCAGCGGCCTCGTGATCCGGAAGGGTGGTGTGTGTGTGACTGACCTTAGGATGAAACCGGAGCCTCCGCTGCAGTGACCCAGCAACCAGGGCACGGGAGTATACAGCGCCGCTGGGAGTGATGAAGCTGCAGTAAAGATGTCTATTAGACCTAGCCTGCTGCAGCCCTTGTAGATTCTCATAAAACAAGTTCTTCTTTTCTTGTCAAAATTAATAGCTAAGAATAGGCTGCCTGAGGCAGGCCCCTGTTAATTGGCCTGCTACTGAAGGCACCAACTACAAACTGAGCTCCCTGTTCATGGAAGCGGGGTTATAGAGGAGAATGCACTGAGCTTCTTGGGAACAGTCAAAAGCTTTGAGCCGGTTGGTGCCTCAGATCAAGATCCTACTCTACACCCCAATGTGAATCCTTGTGGAGTCCAGTGTACCCCACAGAAGAAATTAATGTGTCACACCCATTGGCAGCAACCTTAGAATAGCTGCTGACGGGCACAATTGAGAAAGGAAGGGGGGGGGGGGACATTTGAATCCAGCACATAGATGCAATTCAAATATGTAATTTGTACCTTCCTATTTTAAAATATAATGGATGAACCTCACCCTGTGAGAACAATCTTCATGATCAAGAGATCTAATATGTAAAATAAGTATGAGTTGGGATAGGGCTGGGGAGGGTGGCAGCTCGGGCAGCCCCTCCCCCGTCAAGTTAAGGAGATTCAACTGAGGAAGCACAAGGGAACTCTCGTCTGGGGACAACAACTGCAGGGAGACCACATCTTTTCAGATGAACATGGGAGGGCGGAAGGCTGCCTAATACTGAAGCACCATCAAATATCAAACCATATCCAACAACTAGTACAAGCATTCCTGGGGGAAGGTCTGCAGCAGACGGATTTGCATACGGTGATGTCATCCAAGCAGTGGGCCAAAGTTGGCTGGAACCCTCATCTGCATATAAAAAGAGAAAAGGGGCATGCAGGGCATGGCGGCCTTTTGCAGTGCTTGGATGACCCCTAGTTCGCATTAAACACCCCCACCCTCCTTTGGTGTGGGGCTCATGTTGGCCATGCCCCATCCCCTGAAGCATTCATGCTGATTTCTTGCAGCAGCTGGGCACTGTAACAGCTCCAGAGCTGCTCTGTAAGGCAAGTAAAAGGGTGTGGGCCCTGCAGCACCACCTGTAGTTCGCATTGTGCGTTGGAAGGCACAAAGTAAGCAGACGGGAGGAGAAGTCAGGATAGTACACAAGGGCATCCTTTTCTCTTAGTCCGTAGAGGATGCTGGGGTCACATTAAGAACCATGGGGTATAGACGGGATCCGCAAGAGACATGGGCACTTTAAGACTTTCAAAGGGTGTGAACTGGCTCCTCCCTCTATGCCCCTCCTCCAGACTCCAGTTATAGGAACTGTGCCCAGGGAGACGGACATTTCGAGGAAAGGATTTATTGTTAAACTAAGGTGAGCATCTTACCAGCTCACACCTTAAGCATGCCGCAGAACGTGGCATTCAACAGAACACAAGCCAACGGCATGAACAATTGCAGCAAAAAGCTGACCAGAACCGTAACACAACATGTGTATAACCACAAGTAATAACTGCAGACACAGTATGGACTGGGACGGGTGCCCAGCATCCTCTACGTACTAAGAGAAAAGGATTTACCGGTAGGTATTAAAATCCTATTTTCTCATACGACCTAGAGGATGCTGGGGTCACATTAAGAACCATGGGGTTATACCAAAGCTCTTGAACGGGTGGGAGAGTGCGTACGACTCTGCAGCACCGAATGACCCAACTTGAGGTTATCATCAGCCAAGGTATCAAACTTGTAAAACTTAGCAAAAGTGTTTACTAAATAGCTGCTCGGCAAAGTTGCAATGCCGAGACTCCCCGACCAGCTGCCCAGGATGAACCCACCTTTCTAGTAGAATGGGTCTTCACCTAATTCAGTAACGGCAATCCTGCCGTGGAATGAGCATGCTGAATCTTACCACAGATCCAGCGCATAATGGTCTGCATGGAAGCAGGACACCCAATCATGTTGGGAGCATACAGGACAAACAGAGCCTCTGTTTTCCTAATCTGAACCGTTCTGGTGACATAAATTTTCAAAGTTCTGACCACAGCCAGAGACTTTGACTCAACGAAGGTGTCAGTGGCCAAAGGCACCATGTGGAAAGATGAACCACCTTCGGCAGAAATTGTTGACGTGTCCTCAATTCTGCTCTATCTTCATGAAAGATCAAATAAAGGCTCTTGTGATACTGCATGGTTTGTACTGTTTTCCATGTGCTCCCAGATCTTTCAAGCAAGTAGCATGGTCAAGAAAGTTCTGTTTGAAAAGAAACAAACATTTACTGTCATTGTTATGCAAATAAACTTACATTAAAGCTAACAAGAAAGCACACTCGTTCTGTCTTTTAAACTGATAAAAGAAACCCCAATAATATGGGGCATGCAAAAATTGAGATAAAACTCAGTTTTGCTCCTCTCCACGGAAATCTTTAATAAAAGGCGAAATATTTGTTAGTTCTGAAGAGAAACCAGAGCATGACCAAGATTCCACCTGTCGCCTGAGTGCCATGCCAGCAGTTCTCATTCAGCTCAAAGTGAGCACCCAATTTGAATGAAAGAAAGCAGATTTCTCACCAGGCTTCCCCTTGCTATAAACATGGTTTGTACTCTTTTCCATGTGCTCCCAGATCTTTCAAACAATTAGTGTGGTCAAGAAAGTTCTGTTTGAAAAGAAACAAACATTTACTGTCATTTCTATGCAAATGAGCTTACATTAAAGCACACTCGTTCTATCTTTAAACCAATAAAATAAAACCCCAATAAGATGGGGCATGCAAAAATTGAGATAAAACTCAGTTTTGCTCCTCTCCACGGAAATCTTTAGTAAAAGGCGAAAGATTTGTTCGTTCTGAAGAGAAACCACAGCATGACCAAGATTCTACCTGTCGCCTGAGTGCCATGCCAGCAGTCCTCATTCAGCTCAAAGTGAGCACCCAATTTGAAAGAAAGAAAGCAGATTTCTCACCAGGCTTCCCCTTGCTATAAACATGGTTTGTACTCTTTTCCATGTGCTCCCAGATCTTTCAAGCAATTAGTATAGTCAAGAAAGTTCTGTTTGAAAAGAAACAAACATTTACTGTCATTTCTACGCAAATGAGCTTACATTAAAGCACACTCGTTCTATCTTTAAACTGATAAAAGAAACTCCAATAAGACGGGGCATGCAAAAATTGAGATAAAACTCAGTTTTGCTCCTCTCCATGGAAATCTTTAGTAAAAGGCGAAAGATTTGTTCGTTCTGAAGAGAAACCAGAGCATGACCAAGATTCCACCTGTCGCCTGAGTGCCATGCCAGCAGTCCTCATTCAGCTCAAAGTGAGCACCCAATTTGAAAGAAAGAAAGCAGATTTCTCACCAGGCTTCCCCTTGCTATAAGCATGGTTTGTACTCTTTTCCATGTGCTCCCAGATCTTTCAAGCAATTAGTATGGTCAAGAAAGTTCTGCTTGAAAAGAAACAGACATTTATTGTCATTGTTATGCAAATAAACTTACATTAAAGCTAACAAGAAAGCACACTCGTTCTGTCTTTAATCCGATAAAAGAAACCCCAATAATATGGGGCATGCAAAAATTGAGATAAAACTCGGTTTTGCTCCTCTCCACGGAAATCTTTAGTAAAAGGCGAAAGATTTGTTCGTTCTGAAGAGAAACCAGAGCATGACCAAGATTTTTATCTGAAAATATGTGTTCTCCCTGCAGTTGTTGTCCCCAGATGAGAGTTCCCTTGTGCTGCCTCAGTTGAATCTCCTTTACTTGACAGGGGGATGCTCGAGCAGCGACCCTCCCCAGCTCTAGCCCAACTCCTACTTACCTGCCAGGTGAGATACTATGATCATGAAGGTGCTTCTCCCAGGGCAAGGCTCACCCATTGCACTCTGGGTGTGCTGCTTCTGCGATTTCCCCAAATGTGGGAAACTTGACTGCATAATTTGTGTTTCCCCTGGTCGGCTCTCGTATAATTCAGATCTCTTTGTCTCAGGTCTCTCTCCAGCCTAGTTTGCTGTCTGTTTCTACTTCTCTTTTCTTGAGCCGCTCCCTTCTATGCCCTTGCGCACTATCCTGACTTCTCCCGTCTGCTTACTTCGTGCCTTCCAACGCACAATGCAAACTACAGGTAGTGCTGCAGGACCCACACCCTTTTACTTGCCTTACAGAGCGTCTCTGGAGCAGTTACAGTGCCCAGCTGCTGCAAGAAATCAGCTTGAATGCTTCAGGGGCTGGGGAATAGCCAACATGAGCCCCACACCGAAGGAGGGTGGAGGTGTGTAATGCGAACTAGGGGTCATCCAAGCGCCGCAAAAGGCCGCCATGCCCTGCACGCCCCTTGTCTCTTTTCATATGCAGACGAGGGTTGAAGCCAACTTTGACCCACTGTTTGGATGACATCACCATATGCAAATCCATCTGCTGCAGGCCTTCCCCCAGGAATGCTTGCACTAGTTGTTGCATTTGGTTTGTTGTTTGGGGGTGCTTCAGTATTAGGCAGCCTTCTGCCCTCCCATGTTCATCTGAAAATATGTGTTCTCCCTGCAGTTGTTGTCCCCAGATGAGAGTTCCCTTGTGCTGCCTCAGTTGAATCTCCTTTACTTGACAGAGATGTGCCTGAGCAGCGGCCCTCCCCAGCCCTATCCCAAATCATACTTATTTTGCATAGGCGATACCATGGTCATGAAGATTGTTCTCCCAGGGTGAGGTTCATTCATTGCATTCTGGGTATGCTGACCCCTGTGATTTCCCCAAATGTGGGAAACTCGACTGCATTATTTGTGGTAGTGGGGGACTGTGTTTGTGCTTTCCTCTGGTCAGCTCTGGTAAAAATCAGATTTCTTTATCTCAGATCTTCCTCTAGCCTTGTTCTTCTTTCGAGAGTTCCCTTGTGCTGCCTCAGTTGGATCTCTTTCACTTGACAGGGGGGTGCCCGAGCAGCGACCCTCCCCAGCTCTAGCCCAACTCCTACTTACCTGCCAGGTGAGATACTATGATCATGAAGGTGCTTCTCCAAGGGCAAGGCTCACCCATTGCACTCTGGTTGTGCTGCCCCTGTGATTTCCCCAAATGTGGGAAACTTGACTGCATAATTTGTGTTTCCCTTGGTCGGCTCTCGTATAATTCAGATCTCTTTGTCTCAGGTCTCTCTCCAGCCTAGTTTGCTGTCTGTTTCCACTTCTCTTTTCTTGAGCCGCTCCCTTCTATGCCCTTGCGCACTATCCTGACTTCTCCCGTCTGCTTACTTCGTGCCTTCCAACGCACAATGCAAACTACAGGTAGTGCTGCAGGGCCCACACCCTTTTACTTGCCTTACAGAGCAGCTCTGGAGCAGTTACAGTGCCCAGCTGCTGCAAGAAATCAGCTTGAATGCTTCAGGGGCTGGGGCATAGCCAACATGAGCCCCACACCGAAGGAGGGTGGAGGTGTGTAATGCGAACTAGGGGTCATCCAAGCGCCGCAAAAGGCCGCCATGCCCTGCACGCCCCTTTTCTCTTTTCATATGCAGACGAGGGTTGAAGCCAACTTTGACCCACTGCTTGGATGGCATCACCATATGCAAATCCATCTGCTGCAGGCCTTCCCCCAGGAATGCTTGCACTAGTTGTTGCATTTGGTTTGTTGTTTGGGGGTGCTTCAGTATTAGGCAGCCTTCTGCCCTCCCATGTTCATCTGAAAATATGTGTTCTCCCTGCAGTTGTTGTCCCCAGATGAGAGTTCCCTTGTGCTGCCTCAGTTGAATCTCCTTTACTTGACAGAGATGTGCCTGAGCAGCGGCCCTCCCCAGCCCTATCCCAAATCATACTTATTTTGCATAGGAGAGACCATGGTCTTGAAGATTGTTCTCCCAGGGTGAGGTTCATTCATTGCATTCTGGGTATGCTGACCCCTGTGATTTCCCCAAATGTGGGAAACTCAACTGCATTATTTGTGGTAGTGGGGGACTGTGTTTGTGCTTTCCTCTGGTCAGCTCTAGTAAAAGTCAGATTTCTTTGTTTCAGTTCTTCCTCTAGCCTTGTTCTTCTTTCGAGAGTTCCCTTGTGCTGCCTCAGTGTGTATGGTTATTAATCAAAAGGTTGGTGGTTCAATCCCACTAAGGGACGTAATTGACCTTGTTATCAGATTTTGGTGATATTTAAGTAGACAAGTCAAAATTTCAAACCCCCTGTTATGGTGTAGTATACCTGGCCTTCTCTGATGTAATCAGAGTTAGATTTGATTCAGTGATTTTATAAAAACAGCTAGGAAGCACAATTTAGCAGTGGGTTGCAGAGAAAAAGAAATATGCTGGCAAAAAAATCCAATTGAGTGATTAAACAGCTCTTCATTTTCTGGCTTTATTTTTATGCTAACAAATTTGTTCTCTGAAAAGTGTCCACAAAGCCAAGTCTCTGATTAACACCTTTGTAGGGATGGTTTTTCACCTATTACTAAATTAAACTTGCTTCATTGGAAAGGCAGCAAGATGCATCCTCATTTCAATGTCTACTGAAATAATACAGGTTGACACCAGGAAACATTAACGCCACTGCATCCTTGCTGCTTTCGCATGTGGAAGTCTGTTTAATGTGAAAACAAGGTGATATCTAATTAGCACACAGGTAAGGAATTAAGAAAATCTTTATTTAAGGGTGAAGGTGTTTCTCACAAAATCGTTGCCCCAATGCATCATTGAAATTCAAGCTGGAAAGATGATTTTAATATATCACTTGTACATTTTGTATTGCTCTTCTGGTGACAATGTAGTTTGTTTTTGTCAATTACCATTTTAATAATAGGGTAAAGAAAATTAAGTGGATTTTTGAAAGAAAACAATACTGTCAATATACTATTAAAACAAATTAAAATGGTAAAAGTTAGTGTACTTTAAGTAAAAATAAAAGAGCAAAAATATCAATCCCAGTTTTGGATTACTTTAATTAACAAAAAAAATGCATATAGCAGAGGATAGTTTCAATCTGCCTACCTCTGGGTTATGGGCCCAGCATTTTTCCATTGCAGTACTCTGCTGCACATGTAAGTGCAAGAGATCCTGAAGCACTCACTCATCATGGGAAAGTACCAATGTGTTTCTTCGTTGGTTGATGGAAGAGACATCTTACAAAAACTCTCCAGATTATTGACTTTTTAAAGTTTTTCTAGGAAACGTTCTAGATGAATGCTTATTAGCCTTTGTCAGTATGTACGTTTGTAAAGTGTCTCTGTGGCGCAATCTGTTAGTGTGTTTGGTTATTAATCAAAGGGTTGGTGGTTCAATCCCACCCAGGGATGTAATTGACCTTGTTATCAGATTTTGGTGATCTTTAAGTAGACAAGTCAAAATTTCAAACCCCCTTCTTATGGTGTAGGGTACCTGGCCTACTCTGATGTAATCAGAGTTAGATTTGAATCAGTGATTTTATAAAAAAAAACAGCTAGGAAGCACAATTTAGCAGTGGGTTGCAGAGAAAAAGAAATATGCTGGCAGAAAAATCCAATTGAGTGATTAAACAGCTCTTCATTTTCTGGCTTTATTTTTATGCTAACGAATTTGTTCTCTGAAAAGTGTCCACAAAGCCAAGTCTCTGATTAACACCTTTGTAGGGATGGTTTTTCACCTATTACTAAATTAAACTTGCTTCATTGGAAAGGCAGCAAGATGCATCCTCATTTCAATGTCTACTGAAATAATACAGGTTGACACCAGGAAACATTAACGCCACTGCATCCTTGCTGCTTTCTCATGTGGAAGTCTGTTTAATGTGAAAACAAGGTGATATCTAATTAGCACACAGGTAAGGAATTAAGAAAATCTTTATTTAAGGGTGAAGATGTTTCTCACAAAATCGTTGCCCCAATGCATCATTGAAATTCAAGCTGGAAAGATGATTTTAATATATCACTTGTACATTTTGTATTGCTCTTCTGGTGACAATGTAGTTTGTTTTTGTCAATTACCATTTTAATAATCGGGTAAAGAAAATTAATTGGATTTTTGAAAGAAAACAATACTGTCAATATACTATTAAAACAAATTAAAATGGTAAAAGTTATTGTACTTTAAGTAAAAATAAAAGAGCAAAAATATCAATCCCAGTTTTGGATTACTTTAATTAACAAAAAAAAATGCATATAGCAGAGGATAGTTTCAATCTGCCTACCTCTGGGTTATGGACCCAGCATGCTTCCATTACAGTACTCTGTTGCACATGTAAGTGCAAGAGGTCCTGAAGCACTCACTTATCATGGGAAAGTACCAATGTGTTTCTTCATTGGTTGATGGAAGAAACATCTTACAAAAACTCTCCACATTATTGACTTTTTAAAATGTTTCTAGGAAACGTTCTAGATGAATGCTTATTAGCCTTTGTCAGTATGTACTTTTGCAAAGTGTCGCTGTGGCGCAATCAGTTAGTGTGTATGGTTATTAACCAAAAGGTTGGTGGTTCAATCCCACCCAGGGACGTAATTGACCTTGTTATCAGATTTTGGTGATCTTTAAGAAGACAAGTCAAAATTTCAAACCCCCTGTTATGGTGTAGGGTACCTGGCCTTCTCTGATGTAATCAGAGTTAGATTTGATTCAGTGATTTTATAAAAACAGCTAGGAAGCACAATTTAGCAGTGGGTTGCAGAGAAAAAGAAATATGCTGGCAAAAAAATCCAATTGAGTGATTAAACAGCTCTTCATTTTCTGGCTTTATTTTTATGCTAACAAATTTGTTCTCTGAAAAGTGTCCACAAAGCCAAGTCTCTGATTAACACCTTTGTAGGGATGGTTTTTCACCTATTACTAAATTAAACTTGCTTCATTGGAAAGGCAGCAAGATGCATCCTCATTTCAATGTCTACTGAAATAATACAGGTTGACACCAGGAAACATTAACGCCACTGCATCCTTGCTGCTTTCGCATGTGGAAGTCTGTTTAATGTGAAAACAAGGTGATATCTAATTAGCACACAGGTAAGGAATTAAGAAAATCTTTATTTAAGGGTGAAGGTGTTTCTCACAAAATCGTTGCCCCAATGCATCATTGAAATTCAAGCTGGAAAGATGATTTTAATATATCACTTGTACATTTTGTATTGCTCTTATGGTGACAATGTAGTTTGTTTTTGTCAATTACCATTTTAATAATAGGGTAAAGAAAATTAAGTGGATTTTTGAAAGAAAACAATACTGTCAATATACTATTAAAACAAATTAAAATGGTAAAAGTTATTGTACTTTAAGTAAAAATAAAAGCGAAAATATCAATCCCAGTTTTGGATTACTTTAATGAACAAAAAAAAAAATTCATATAGCAAAGGATAGTTTCAATCTGCCTACCTCTGGGTTATGGGCCCAGCATGCTTCCATTGCAGTACTCTGCTGCACATGTAAGTGCAAGAGATCCTGAAGCACTCACTCATCATGGGAAAGTACCAATGTGTTTCTTCGTTGGTTGATGGAAGAAACATCTTACAAAAACTCTCCAGATTATTGACTTTTTAAAGTTTTTCTAGGAAACGTTCTAGATGAATGCTTATTAGCCTTTGTCAGTATGTACGTTTGTAAAGTGTCTCTGTGGCGCAATCTGTTAGTGTGTTTGGTTATTAATCAAAGGGTTGGTGGTTCAATCCCACCCAGGGATGTAATTGACCTTGTTATCAGATTTTGGTGATCTTTAAGTAGACAAGTCAAAATTTCAAACCCCCTTCTTATGGTGTAGGGTACCTGGCCTACTCTGATGTAATCAGAGTTAGATTTGAATCAGTGATTTTATAAAAAAAACAGCTAGGAAGCACAATTTAGCAGTGGGTTGCAGAGAAAAAGAAATATGCTGGCAGAAAAATCCAATTGAGTGATTAAACAGCTCTTCATTTTCTGGCTTTATTTTTATGCTAACGAATTTGTTCTCTGAAAAGTGTCCACAAAGCCAAGTATCTGATTAACATATTTGTAGGGATGGTTTTTCACCTATTACTAAATTAAACTTGCTTCATTGGAAAGGCAGCAAGATGCATCCTCATTTCAATATCTACTGAAATAATACAGGTTGATACCAGGAAACATTAACGCCACTGCATCCTTGCTGCTTTCTCATGTGGAAGTCTGTTTAATGTGAAAACAAGGTGATATCTAATTAGCACACAGGTAAGGAATTAAGAAAATCTTTATTTAAGGGTGAAGATGTTTCTCACAAAATCGTTGCCCCAATGCATCATTGAAATTCAAGCTGGAAAGATGATTTTAATATATCACTTGTACATTTTTTATTGCTCTTCTGGTGACAATGTAGTTTGTTTTTGTCAATTACCATTTTAATAATCGGGTAAAGAAAATTAATTGGATTTTTGAAAGAAAACAATACTGTCAATATACTATTAAAACAAATTAAAATGGTAAAAGTTATTGTACTTTAAGTAAAAATAAAAGCTACAATATCAATCCCAGTTTTGGATTACTTTAATGAACAAAAAAAAAATGCATATAGCAAAGGATAGTTTCAATCTGCCTACCTCTGGGTTATGGGCCCACCATGCTTCCATTGCAGTACTCTGCTGCACATGTAAGTGCAAGAGATCCTGAAGCACTCACTCATCATGCGAAAGTAACAATGTGTTTCTTCATTTGTTGCTGGAAGAAACATCTTACAAAAACTCTCCAGATTATTGACTTTTTAAAGTTTTTCTAGGAAACGTTCTAGATGAATGCTTATTAGTCTTTGTCAGTGTGTACTTTTCGCAAAGTGTCTCTGTGGCGCAATCGGTTAGTGTGTTCAGCTATTAATCAAAAGGTTGGTGGTTCAATCCCATCCAGGGACGTAATTGACCTTGTGATCAGATTTTGGTAATATTTAAGTAGACAAGTCAAAATTGCAAACCCTCTCTTATGGTGTAGGGTACCTGGCCTTCTCTGATGTAATCAGAGTTAGATTTGATTAAGTGATTTTATAAAAAAAAACAGCTAGGAAGCACAATTTAGCAGTGGGTTGCAGAGAAAAAGAAAAATGCTGGCAGAAAAATCCAATTGAGTGATTAAACAGCTCTTCATTTTCTGGCTTTATTTTTATGATAACAAATTTGTTCTCTGAAAAGTGTCCACAAAGCCAAGTCTCTGATTAACACCTTTGTAGGGATGGTTTTTCACCTATTACTAAATTAAACTTGCTTCATTGGAAAGGCAGCAAGATGCATCCTCATTTCAATATCTACGGAAATAATACAGGTTGACACCAGGAAACATTAACGCCACTGCATCTTTGCTGTTTTCTCATGTGGAAGTCTGTTTAATGTGAAAACAAGGTGATATCTAATTAGCACACAGGTAAGGAATTAAGAACATCTTTATTTAAGGGTGAAGATGTTTCTCACAAAATCGTTGCCCCAATGCATCATTGAAATTCAAGCTGGAAAGATGATTTTAATATATCACTTGTACATTTTGTATTGCTCTTCTGGTGACAATGTAGTTTGTTTTTGTCAATTACCATTTTAATAATCGGGTAAAGAAAATTAATTGGATTTTTGAAAGAAAACAATACTGTCAATATACTATTAAAACAAATTAAAATGGTAAAAGTTATTGTACTTTAAGTAAAAATAAAAGAGCAAAAATATCAATCCCAGTTTTGGATTACTTTAATTAACAAAAAAAAATGCATATAGCAGAGGATAGTTTCAATCTGCCTACCTCTGGGTTATGGACCCAGCATGCTTCCATTACAGTACTCTGCTGCACATGTAAGTGCAAGAGATCCTGAAGCACTCACTCATCATGGGAAAGTACCAATGTGTTTCTTCATTGGTTGATGGAAGAAACATCTTACAAAAACTCTCCACATTATTGACTTTTTAAAATGTTTCTAGGAATCGTTCTAGATGAATGCTTATTAGCCTTTGTCAGTATGTTCTTTTGCAAAGTGTCGTTTTGGCGCAATCAGTTAGTGTGTAAGGCTATTAACCAAAAGGTTGGTGGTTCAATCCCACCCAGGGACTTAATTGACCTTGTTATCAGATTTTGGTGATCTTTAAGTAGACAAGTCAAAATTTCAAACCCCCTGTTATGGTGTAGGGTACCTGGCCTTCTCTAATGTAATCAGAGTTAGATTTGATTCAGTGATTTTATAAAAACAGCTAGGAAGAACAATTTAGCAGTGGGTTGCAGAGAAAAAGAAATATGCTGGCAGAAAAATCCAATTGAGTGATTAAACAGCTCTTCATTTTCTGGCTTTATTTTTATACTAACAAATTTGTTCTCTGAAAAGTGTCCACAAAGCCAAGTCTCTGATTAACACCTTTGTAGGGATGGTTTTTCACCTATTACTAAATTAAACTTGCTTCATTGGAAAGGCAGCAAGATGCATCTTCATTTCAATGTCTACTGAAATAATACAGGTTGACACCAGGAAACATTAACGCCACTGCATCCTTGCTGCTTTCGCATGTGGAAGTCTGTTTAATGTGAAAACAAGGTGATATCTAATTAGCACACAGGTAAGGAATTAAGAAAATCTTTATTTAAGGGTGAAGATGTTTCTCACAAAATCGTTGCCCCAATGCATCGTTGAAATTCAAGCTGGAAAGATGATTTTAATATATCACTTGTACATTTTGTATTGCTCTTCTGGTGACAATGTAGTTTGTTTTTGTCAATTACCATTTTAATAATCGGGTAAAGAAAATTAAGTGGATTTTTGAAAGAAAACAATACTGTCAATATACTATTAAAACAAATTAAAATGGTAAAAGTTATTGTACTTTAAGTAAAAATAAAAGAGCAAAAATATCAATCCCAGTTTTGGATTACTTTAATTAACAAAAAAAAATGCATATAGCAGAGGATAGTTTCAATCTGCCTACCTCTGGGTTATGGACCCAGCATGCTTCCATTACAGTACTCTGCTGCACATGTAAGTGCAAGAGGTCCTGAAGCACTCACTTATCATGGGAAAGTACCAATGTGTTTCTTCATTGGTTGATGGAAGAAACATCTTACAAAAACTCTCCACATTATTGACTTTTTAAAATGTTTCTAGGAATCGTTCTAGATGAATGCTTATTAGCCTTTGTCAGTATGTACTTTTGCTAAGTGTAGCTGTGGCGCAATCAGTTAGTGTGTAAGGCTATTAACCAAAAGGTTGGTTGTTTAATCCCACCCAGGGATTTAATTGACCTTGTTATCAGATTTTGGTGATCTTTAAGTAGACAAGTCAAAATTTCAAACCCCCTGTTATGGTGTAGGGTACCTGGCCTTCTCTGATGTAATCAGAGTTAGATTTGATTCAGTGATTTTATAAAAACAGCTAGGAAGCACAATTTGGCAGTGGGTTGCAGAGAAAAAGAAATATGCTGGCAGAAAAATCCAATTGAGTGATTAAACAGCTCTTCATTTTCTGGCTTTATTTTTATGCTAACTAATTTGTTCTCTGAAAAGTGTCCACAAAGCCAAGTATCTGATTAACATATTTGTAGGGATGGTTTTTCACCTATTACTAAATTAAACTTGCTTCATTGGAAAGGCAGCAAGATGCATCCTCATTTCAATATCTACTGAAATAATACAGGTTGACACCAGGAAACATTAACGCCACTGCATCCTTGCTGCTTTCTCATGTGGAAGTCTGTTTAATGTGAAAACAAGGTGATATCTAATTAGCACACAGGTAAGGAATTAAGAAAATCTTTATTTAAGGGTGAAGATGTTTCTCACAATATCGTTGCCCCAATGCATCATTGAAATTCAAGCTGGAAAGATGATTTTAATATATCACTTGTACATTTTGTATTGCTCTTCTGGTGACAATGTAGTTTGTTTTTGTCAATTACCATTTTAATAATCGGGTAAAGAAAATTAATTGGATTTTTGAAAGAAAACAATACTGTCAATATACTATTAAAACAAATTAAAATGGTAAAAGTTATTGTACTTTAAGTAAAAATAAAAGCTAAAATATCAATCCCAGTTTTGGATTACTTTAATGAACAAAAAAAAATGCATATAGCAAAGGATAGTTTCAATCTGCCTACCTCTGGGTTATGGGCCCAGCATGCTTCCATTGCAGTACTCTGCTGCACATGTAAGTGCAAGAGATCCTGAAGCACTCACTCATCATGCGAAAGTAACAATGTGTTTCTTCATTTGTTGCTGGAAGAAACATCTTACAAAAACTCTCCAGATTATTGACTTTTTAAAGTTTTTCTAGGAAACGTTCTAGATGAATGCTTATTAGTCTTTGTCAGTGTGTACTTTTCGCAACGTGTCTCTGTGGCGCAATCGGTTAGTGTGTTCAGCTATTAATCAAAAGGTTGGTGGTTCAATCCCATCCAGGGACGTAATTGACCTTGTGATCAGATTTTGGTAATATTTAAGTAGACAAGTCAAAATTGCAAACCCTCTCTTATGGTGTAGGGTACCTGGCCTTCTCTGATGTAATCAGAGTTAGATTTGATTAAGTGATTTTATAAAAAAAACAGCTAGGAAGCACAATTTAGCAGTGGGTTGCAGAGAAAAAGAAAAATGCTGGCAGAAAAATCCAATTGAGTGATTAAACAGCTCTTCATTTTCTGGCTTTATTTTTATGATAACAAATTTGTTCTCTGAAAAGTGTCCACAAAGCCAAGTCTCTGATTAACACCTTTGTAGGGATGGTTTTTCACCTATTACTAAATTAAACTTGCTTCATTGGAAAGGCAGCAAGATGCATCCTCATTTCAATATCTACGGAAATAATACAGGTTGACACCAGGAAACATTAACGCCACTGCATCTTTGCTGTTTTCTCATGTGGAAGTCTGTTTAATGTGAAAACAAGGTGATATCTAATTAGCACACAGGTAAGGAATTAAGAACATCTTTATTTAAGGGTGAAGATGTTTCTCACAAAATCGTTGCCCCAATGCATCATTGAAATTCAAGCTGGAAAGATGATTTTAATATATCACTTGTACATTTTGTATTGCTCTTCTGGTGACAATGTAGTTTGTTTTTGTCAATTACCATTTTAATAATCGGGTAAAGAAAATTAATTGGATTTTTGAAAGAAAACAATACTGTCAATATACTATTAAAACAAATTAAAATGGTAAAAGTTATTGTACTTTAAGTAAAAATAAAAGAGCAAAAATATCAATCCCAGTTTTGGATTACTTTAATTAACAAAAAAAAATGCATATAGCAGAGGATAGTTTCAATCTGCCTACCTCTGGGTTATGGACCCAGCATGCTTCCATTACAGTACTCTGCTGCACATGTAAGTGCAAGAGATCCTGAAGCACTCACTCATCATGGGAAAGTACCAATGTGTTTCTTCATTGGTTGATGGAAGAAACATCTTACAAAAACTCTCCACATTATTGACTTTTTAAAATGTTTCTAGGAATCGTTCTAGATGAATGCTTATTAGCCTTTGTCAGTATGTTCTTTTGCAAAGTGTCGTTTTGGCGCAATCAGTTAGTGTGTAAGGCTATTAACCAAAAGGTTGGTGGTTCAATCCCACCCAGGGACTTAATTGACCTTGTTATCAGATTTTGGTGATCTTTAAGTAGACAAGTCAAAATTTCAAACCCCCTGTTATGGTGTAGGGTACCTGGCCTTCTCTAATGTAATCAGAGTTAGATTTGATTCAGTGATTTTATAAAAACAGCTAGGAAGAACAATTTAGCAGTGGGTTGCAGAGAAAAAGAAATATGCTGGCAGAAAAATCCAATTGAGTGATTAAACAGCTCTTCATTTTCTGGCTTTATTTTTATACTAACAAATTTGTTCTCTGAAAAGTGTCCACAAAGCCAAGTCTCTGATTAACACCTTTGTAGGGATGGTTTTTCACCTATTACTAAATTAAACTTGCTTCATTGGAAAGGCAGCAAGATGCATCTTCATTTCAATGTCTACTGAAATAATACAGGTTGACACCAGGAAACATTAACGCCACTGCATCCTTGCTGCTTTCGCATGTGGAAGTCTGTTTAATGTGAAAACAAGGTGATATCTAATTAGCACACAGGTAAGGAATTAAGAAAATCTTTATTTAAGGGTGAAGATGTTTCTCACAAAATCGTTGCCCCAATGCATCGTTGAAATTCAAGCTGGAAAGATGATTTTAATATATCACTTGTACATTTTGTATTGCTCTTCTGGTGACAATGTAGTTTGTTTTTGTCAATTACCATTTTAATAATCGGGTAAAGAAAATTAAGTGGATTTTTGAAAGAAAACAATACTGTCAATATACTATTAAAACAAATTAAAATGGTAAAAGTTATTGTACTTTAAGTAAAAATAAAAGAGCAAAAATATCAATCCCAGTTTTGGATTACTTTAATTAACAAAAAAAAATGCATATAGCAGAGGATAGTTTCAATCTGCCTACCTCTGGGTTATGGACCCAGCATGCTTCCATTACAGTACTCTGCTGCACATGTAAGTGCAAGAGGTCCTGAAGCACTCACTTATCATGGGAAAGTACCAATGTGTTTCTTCATTGGTTGATGGAAGAAACATCTTACAAAAACTCTCCACATTATTGACTTTTTAAAATGTTTCTAGGAATTGTTCTAGATGAATGCTTATTAGCCTTTGTCAGTATGTACTTTTGCTAAGTGTAGCTGTGGCGCAATCAGTTAGTGTGTAAGGCTATTAACCAAAAGGTTGGTTGTTTAATCCCACCCAGGGATTTAATTGACCTTGTTATCAGATTTTGGTGATCTTTAAGTAGACAAGTCAAAATTTCAAACCCCCTGTTATGGTGTAGGGTACCTGGCCTTCTCTGATGTAATCAGAGTTAGATTTGATTCAGTGATTTTATAAAAACAGCTAGGAAGCACAATTTGGCAGTGGGTTGCAGAGAAAAAGAAATATGCTGGCAGAAAAATCCAATTGAGTGATTAAACAGCTCTTCATTTTCTGGCTTTATTTTTATGCTAACTAATTTGTTCTCTGAAAAGTGTCCACAAAGCCAAGTATCTGATTAACATATTTGTAGGGATGGTTTTTCACCTATTACTAAATTAAACTTGCTTCATTGGAAAGGCAGCAAGATGCATCCTCATTTCAATATCTACTGAAATAATACAGGTTGACACCAGGAAACATTAACGCCACTGCATCCTTGCTGCTTTCTCATGTGGAAGTCTGTTTAATGTGAAAACAAGGTGATATCTAATTAGCACACAGGTAAGGAATTAAGAAAATCTTTATTTAAGGGTGAAGATGTTTCTCACAAAATCGTTGCCCCAATGCATCATTGAAATTCAAGCTGGAAAGATGATTTTAATATATCACTTGTACATTTTGTATTGCTCTTATGGTGACAATGTAGTTTGTTTTTGTCAATTACCATTTTAATAATAGGGTAAAGAAAATTAAGTGGATTTTTGAAAGAAAACAATACTGTCAATATACTATTAAAACAAATTAAAATGGTAAAAGTTATTGTACTTTAAGTAAAAATAAAAGCTAAAATATCAATCCCAGTTTTGGATTACTTTAATGAACAAAAAAAAAAATTCATATAGCAAAGGATAGTTTCAATCTGCCTACCTCTGGGTTATGGGCCCAGCATGCTTCCATTGCAGTACTCTGCTGCACATGTAAGTGCAAGAGATCCTGAAGCACTCACTCATCATGCGAAAGTACTAATGTGTTTCTTCATTGGTTGCTGGAAGAAACATCTTACAAAAACTCTCCAGATTATTGACTTTTTAAAGTTTTTCTAGGAAACGTTCTAGATGAATGCTTATTAGTCTTTGTCAGTATGTGCTTTTTGCAAAGTGTCTCTGTGGCGCAATCGGTTAGTGTGTTCAGCTATTTATCAAAAGGTTGGTGGTTCAATCCCACCCAGGGACGTAATTGACCTTGTGATCACATTTTGGTGATATTTAAGTAGACAAGTCAAAATTGCAAACCCCCTCTTATGGTATAGGGTACCTGGCCTTCTCTGATGTAATCAGAGTTAGATTTGATTAAGTGATTTTATAAAAAAACAGCTAGGAAGCACAATTTAGCAGTGGGTTGCAGAGAAAAAGAAAAATGCTGGCAGAAAAATCCAATTGAGTGATTAAACAGCTCTTCATTTTCTGGCTTTATTTTTATGATTACAAATTTGTTCTCTGAAAAGTGTCCACAAAGCCAAGTATCTGATTAACATCTTTGTAGGGATGGTTTTTCACCTATTACTAAATTAAACTTGCTTCATTGGAAAGGCAGCAAGATGCATCCTCATTTCAATATCTACGGAAATAATACAGGTTGACACCAGGAAACATTAACGCCACTGCATCTTTGCTGTTTTCTCATGTGGAAGTCTGTTTAATGTGAAAACAAGGTGATATCTAATTAGCACACAGGTAAGGAATTAAGAAAATCTTTATTTAAGGGTGAAGATGTTTCTCACAAATTCGTTGCCCCAATGCATCATTGAAATTCAAGCTGGAAAGATGATTTTAATATATCACTTGTACATTTTGTATTGCTCTTCTGGTGACAATGTAGTTTGTTTTTGTCAATTACCATTTTAATAATCGGGTAAAGAAAATTAATTGGATTTTTGAAAGAAAACAATACTGTCAATATACTATTAAAACAAATTAAAATGGTAAAAGTTATTGTACTTTAAGTAAAAATAAAAGAGCAAAAATATCAATCCCAGTTTTGGATTACTTTAATTAACAAAAAAAAATGCATATAGCAGAGGATAGTTTCAATATGCCTACCTCTGGGTTATGGACCCAGCATGCTTCCATTACAGTACTCTGCTGCACATGTAAGTGCAAAAGATCCTGAAGCACTCACTCATCATGGGAATGTACCAATGTGTTTCTTCATTGGTTGATGGAAGAAACATCTTACAAAAACTCTCCACATTATTGACTTTTTAAAATGTTTCTAGGAATCGTTCTAGATGAATGCTTATTAGCCTTTGTCAGTATGTACTTTTACAAAGTGTCGCTGTGGCGCAATCAGTTAGTGTGTAAGGCTATTAACCAAAAGGTTGGTGGTTCAATCCCACCCAGGGACTTAATTGACCTTGTTATCAGATTTTGGTGATCTTTAAGTAGACAAGTCAAAATTTCAAACCCCCTGTTATGGTGTAGGGTACCAGGCCTTCTCTGATGTAATCAGAGTTAGATTTGATTCAGTGATTTTATAAAAACAGCTAGGAAGCACAATTTAGCAGTGGGTTGCAGAGAAAAAGAAATATGCTGGCAGAAAAATCCAATTGAGTGATTAAACAGCTCTTCATTTTCTGGCTTTATTTTTATGCTAACAAATTTGTGCTCTGAAAAGTGTCCACAAAGCCAAGTATCTGATTAACACCTTTGTAGGGATGGTTTTTCACCTATTATTAAATTAAACTTGCTTCATTGGAAAGGCAGCAAGTGATGTCATCCAAGCATTGGGTCAAAGTTGGCTTCAAACCTCGTCTGCTTATGAAAAGAGAAAAGGGGTATGCAGGGCATGGCGGCCTTTTGCGGTGCTTGGATGACCCCTAGTTCGCATTAAATAATGCAGTCGAGTTTCCCACATTTGGGGAAATCACAGAGGTCAGCATACCCAGAATGCAATGAATGAACCGCACCCTGGGAGAACAGTCTTCATGACCATGGTATCTCCTATGCAAAATAAGTATGATTTGGGATAGGGCTGGGGAGGGCCGCTGCTCAGGCACATCTCTGTCAAGTAAAGGAGATTCAACTGAGGCAGCACAAGGGAACTCTCATCTGGGGACAACAACTGCAGGGAGAACACATATTTTCAGATGAACATGGGAGGGCAGAAGGCTGCCTAATACTGAAGCACCCCCAAACAACAAACCAAATGCAACAACTAGTGCAAGCATTCCTGGGGGAAGGCCAGCAGCAGATGGATTTGCATATGGCGATGTCATCCAAGCAGTGGGTCAAAGTTGGCTTCAACCCTCGTCTGCATATGAAAAGAGAAAAGGGGTGTGCAGGGCATGGCGGCCTTTTGCGGCACTTGGATGACCCCTAGTTCGCATTAAACACCTCCACCCTCCGTCGGTGTGGGGCTCATGTTGGCTATGCCCCAGCCCCTGAAGGATTCAAGCTGATTTCTTGCAGCAGCTGGGCACTGTAACAGCTCCAGAGCTGCTCTGTAAGGCAAGTAAAAGGGTGTGGGCCCTGCAGCACTACCTGTAGTTCGCATTGTGCGAGACCCCTAGTTCGCATTAAACACCCCCACCCTCCTTCGGTGTGGGGCTCATGTTGGCCATGCCCCAGCCCCTGAAGCATTCACGCTGATTTCTTGCAGCAGCTGGGCACTGTAACAGCTCAAGAGCTGCTCTGTAAGGCAAGTAAAAGGGTGTGGGCCCTGCAGCACTACCTGTAGTTTGCATTGTGCATTGGAAGGCACAAAGTAAGCAGACGGGAGGAGAAGTCAGGATAGTGCACAAGGGTATAGACGGGAGGGGCTCAAGAAAAAAGAAGTGGAAACAGACAGCAAACTAGGCTTCCAATGCACAATGCAAACTACAGGTAGTGCTGTAGGGCCCACACCCTTTTACTTGCCTTACAGAGCAGCTCTGGAGCTGTTTAATCACTCAATTGGATTTTTCTGCCAGCATAATTTTTCTCTTACGTCCTAGAGGATGCTGGGGACTCCGTAAGGACCATGGGGGATAGACGGGCTCCGCAGGAGACATGGGCACTTTAAGAAAGACTTTAGATCTGGGTGTGCACTGGCTCCTCCCTCTATGCCCCTCCTCCAGACCTCAGTTTACTACTGTGCCCAGAGGAGACTGGGTGCTTTTCAGGGAGCTCTCCTGAGTTTCCTGACAGAAAGTATATTTGTTAGATTTTTTTATTTTCAGGGAGCCTGCTGGCAACAGACTCCCTGCATCGAGGGGCGGAGGGGAGAGATGCACACCTACTTCTGTGAGTTGATAGGCTCTGCTTCTTAGGCTACTGTACAGCATTAGCTCCAGAGGGATCGGTACGCAGGTCTCACCCTCGCCGTCCGTCCCAGAGCCGCGCCGCCGTCCCCCTCGCAGAGCCGGAAGATAGAAGCCGGGTGAGTATGAGAAGAAAAGAAGACTTCAGAGGCGGCGGAAGACTTCATGATCTTCACTGAGGTAACGCACAGCAGTAAAGCTGTGCTCCATTGCTCCAATACACCTCACACACGGCAGTCAGTGTAAGGGTGAAGGGCGCAGGGGGGACGCCCTGGGCAGCAATATAGACCTCTCTTTGGCAAAATAAATATATATGCAGCTAGGCACTGTATATATATATATAAGAGCCCCCGCCATTTTTTTACTATATTTGAGCGGGACAGAAGCCCGTCGCTGAGGGGGTGGGGCTTCTCCCTCAGCACTCACCAGCGCCATTTTCTCCACAGCACCGCTGAGGGGAAGCTCCACGGACTCTCCCCTGCTTATACCACGGTAGAAAGAGGGTCTTAAAGAAGAGGGGGGCACATAATTAGGCGCATATATATATGGAAATACAGCGCTACTGGGTAAACATAAAATTATTGTGTTTTTTTCCTGGGTCATATAGCGCTGGGGTGTGTGCTGGCATACTCTCTCTCTCTGTCTCTCCAAAGGGCCTTGTTGGGGAACTGTCCTCAGATAAGAGGATTCCCTGAGTGTATGGTGTGTCGGTACACGTGTGTCGACATGTCTGAGGTAGAAGGCTCTCCTAGAGAGGAGCAGGAGCAAATTAATGTGGTGTCTCCATCGACAACGCCGACACCTGACTGGATGGATATGTGGAATGTTTTAAGTGCTAATGTAAACTTATTACACAAGAGATTAGACAAAGCTGAAGCTAGGGAACAGTCAGGGAGTCAACCCATGCCTGTCCCTATGTCGCAGGGACCTTCGGGGTCTCAAAAGCGCCCACTATCCCAAATAGTTGACACAGATACCGACACAGATTCTGACTCCAGTGTCGACTACGATGATGCAAAGTTACAGCCAAAATTGGCTAAATGTATTCGATATATGATTATTGCAATAAAAGATGTTTTGCACATCACAGAGTCCCCTGTCCCTGACACGAGGGTACACATGTATAAGGGAAAGAAACCTGAGATAACCTTTCCCCCCTCACATGAGTTGAACGAATTATGTGAAAAAGCTTGGGAATCTCCAGACAAAAAGCTGCAGATTCCCAAAAGGATTCTTATGGCGTATCCTTTCCCGCCAATGGACAGGATACGGTGGGAATCCTCCCCTAGGGTGGATAAAGCATTGACACGCTTATCCAAAAAGGTAGCGCTGCCATCCCAGGATACGGCTACCATCAGGGACCCTGCTGACCGCAAGCAGGAGGTTACCCTAAAGTCCATTTACACACATTCTGGTACCTTACTCAGACCGGCAATTGCGTCGGCCGGGGTTGTAGCGCGGTGGCAGCATGGACAGATACCTTATCAGCAGAGATTGAGACCCTAGATAAGGATGCTATGTTATTGACCATAGGGCATATAAAAGATGCTGTCCTATATATGAGAGATGCTCAAAGTGACATTAGTCTACTGGGTTCTAGAATAAACGCTATGTCGATTTCTGCTAGACGAGTCCTATGGACCCGGCAATGGACAGGTGATGCCGACTCAAAAAGGCATATGGAGGTTTTACCTTACAGGGGTGAGGAATTGTTTGGGGAAGGTCTCTCGGACCTAGTCTCCACAGCTACAGCTGGTAAATCAAATTTTTTGCCTTATATTCCCTCACAGCCTAAGAAAGCACCACATTATCAAATGCAGTCCTTTCGATCACAGAGAAACAAGAAAGTACGAGGTGCGTCCTTTCTTGCCAGAGGTAAGGGCAGAGGGAAGAAGCTGCACAACACAGCTAGTTCCCAGGAACAGAAGTCCTCCCCGGCCTCTACAAAATCCACCGCATGACGCTGGGGCTCCGCTAAAGGAGTCCGCCCAGTTGGGGGCACGTCTTCGAGTTTTCAGCCACATCTGGGTTCATTCGCAGGTGGATCCCTAGGCAATAGAAATTGTTTCTCAGGGTTACAAGCTGAAATTCGAAGAGGTGCCTCCTCGCCGGTTTTTCAAATCGGCCCTACCATCTTCTCCCCAGGAAAGGGAGATAGTGTTAAATGCAATTCACAAATTGTATCTTCAACATATGCAGATGAGGGTTCCAGCCAACTTTGGCCCACTGCTTGGATGACATCACCGTATGCAAATCCGTCTTCTGCAGACCTTCTCCCAGGAATGCTTGTACTAGTTGTTGCATTTGGTTTGTTGTTTGGGCGTGCTTCAGTATTAGGCAGCCTTCTGCCCTCCCATGTTCATCTGAAAATATGTGTTCTCCCGGCAGTTGTTGTCCCCAGATGAGAGTTCCCTTGTGCTGCCTCAGTTGAATCTCCTTTACTTGACAGAGATGTGCCTGAGCAGCGGCCCTCCCCAGCCCTATCTCAAATCATACTTATTTTGCATAGGAGATACCATGGTCATAAAGATTGTTCTCCCAGGGTGAGGTTCATTCATTGCATTCTGGGTATGCTGACCCCTGTGATTTCCCCAAATGTGGGAAACTCAACTGCATTATTTGTGGTAGTGGGGGACTGTGTTTGTGTTTTCCTCTGGTCAGCTCTGGTAAAAGTCAGATTTCTTTGTCTCAGATCTTCCTCTAGCCTTGTTCTTCTTTCGAGAGTTCCATTGTGCTGCCTCAGTTTGATCTCCTTCACTTGACAGGGGGGTACCCGAGCAGCGACCCTCCCCAGCTCTAGCCCAACTCCTACATACCTGCCAGGTGAGATACTATGATCATGAAGGTGCTTCTCCCAGGGCAAGGCTCACCCATTGCACTCTGGGTGTGCTGCTCCTGCGATTTCCCCAAATGTGGGAAACTTGACTGCATAATTTGTGTTTCCCCTGGTCGGCTCTCGTATAATTCAGATCTCTTTGTCTCAGGTCTCTCTCCAGCCTAGTTTGCTGTCTGTTTCCACTTCTGTTTTCTTGAGCCGCTCCCTTCTATGCCCTTGCGCACTATCCTGACTTCTCCCGTCTGCTTACTTTGTGCCTTCCAACGCACAATGCGAACTACAGGTAGTGCTGCAGGGCCCACACCCTTTTACTTGCCGTACAGAGCAGCTCTGGAGCTGTTACAGTGCCCAGCTGCTGCAAGAAATCAGCTTGAATGCTTCAGGGGCTGGGGCATAGCCAACATGAGCCCCACACCGAAGGAGGGTGGAGGTATTTAATGCGAACTAGGGGTCATCCAAGCACCGCAAAAGGCCGCCATGCCCTGCATAACCCTTTTCTCTTTTCATATGCAGATGAGGGTTCCAGCCAACTTTGGCCCACTGCTTGGATGACATCACCGTATGCAAATCCGTCTTCTGCAGACCTTCTCCCAGGAATGCTTTTACTAGTTGTTACATTTGGTTTGTTGTTTGGGGGTGCTTCAGTATTAGGCAGCCTTCTGCCCTCCCATGTTCATCTGAAAATATGTGTTCTCCCTGCAGTTGTTGTCCCCAGATGAGAGTTCCCTTGTGCTGCCTCAGTTGAATCTCCTTTACTTGACAGAGATGTGCCTGAGCAGCGGCCCTCCCCAGCCCTATCCCAAATCATACTTATTTTGCATAGGAGTTTCCATGGTCATGAAGATTGTTCTCCCAGGGTGAGGTTCATTCATTGCATTCTGGGTATGCTGACCCCTGTGATTTCCCCAAATGTGGGAAACTCGACTGCATTAATTGTGGTAGTGGGGGACTGTGTTTGTGCTTTCCTCTGGTCAGCTCTGGTAAAAGACAGATTTCTTTGTCTCAGATCTTCCTCTAGCCTTGTTCTTTTTTCGAGAGTTTCCTTGTGCTGCCTCAGTTGGATCTCCTTCACTTGACAGGGGGGTGCCCGAGCAGCGACCCTCCCCATCTCTAGCCCAACTCCTACTTACCTGCCAGGTGAGATACTATGATCAGGAAGGTGCTTCTCCCAGGGCAAGGCTCACCCATTGCACTCTGGGTGTGCTGCTCCTACGATTTCCCCAAATGTGGGACACTTGACTGCATAATTTGTGTTTCCTCTAGTCGGCTACTCGTATAATTCAGATCTCTTTGTCTCAGGTCTCTCTCCAGCCTAGTTTGCTGTCTGTTTCCACTTCTCTTTTCTTGAGCCGCTGCCTTCTATGCCCTTGTGCACTCTCCTGACTTCTCCTGTCTGCTTACTTTGTGCCTTCCAACGCACAATGCAAACTACAGGTAGTGCTGCAGGGCCCACACCCTTTTACTTGCCTTTCAGAGCAGCTCTGGAGCTGTTACAGTGCCCAGCTGCTGCAAGAAATCAGCTTGAATGCTTCAGGGGCTGGGGCATAGCCAACATGAGCCCCACACCGACGGAGGGTGGAGGTGTTTAATGCGAACTAAGGGTCATCCAAGCGCCGCAAAAGGCCGCCATGCCCTGCATACCCCTTTTCTCTTTTCATATGCAGATGATGGTTCCAGCCAACTTTGGCCCACTGCTTGGATGACATCACCGTATGCAAATCCGTCTTCTGCAGACCTTCCCCCAGGAATGCTTGTACTAGTTGTTGCATTTGGTTTGTTGTTTGGGGTGCTTCAGTATTAGGCAGCCTTCAGCTCTCCCATGTTCATCTGAAAATATGTGTTCTCCCTGCAGTTGTTGTCCCCAGATGAGAGTTCCCTTGTGCTGCCTCAGTTGAATCTCCTTTACTTGAAAGAGATGTGCCTGAGCAGCGGCCCTCCCCAGCCCTATCCCAAATCATACTTATTTTGCATAGGAGATACCATGGTCATGAAGATTGTTCTCCCAGGGTGAGGTTCATTCATTGCATTCTGGGTATGCTGACCCCTGTGATTTCCCCAAATGTGGGAAACTCGACTGCATTATTTGTGGTAGTGGGGGACTGTGTTTGTGCTTTCCTCTGGTCAGCTCTGGTAAAAGTCAGATTTCTTTGTCTCAGATCTTCCTCTAGCCTTGTTCTTTTTTTGAGAGTTTCCTTGTGCTGCCTCAGTTGGATCTCCTTCACTTGACAGGGGGGTGCCCGAGCAGCGACCCTCCCCAGCTCAAGCCCAACTCCTACTTACCTGCCAAGTGAGATACTATGATCAGGAAGGTGCTTCTACCAGGGCAAGGCTCACCCATTGCACTCTGGGTGTGCTGCTCCTACGATTTCCCCAAATGTGGGACACTTGACTGCATAATTTGTGTTTCCTCTGGTCGGCTACTCGTATAATTCAGATCTCTTTGTCTCAGGTCTCTCTCCAGCCTAGTTTGCTGTCTGTTTCCACTTCTCTTTTCTTGAGCCCCTGCCTTCTATGCCCTTGTGCACTCTCCTGACTTCTCCTGTCTGCTTACTTTGTGCCTTCCAACGCACAATGCAAACTACAGGTAGTGCTGCAGGGCCAACACCCTTTTACTTGCCTTACAGAGCAGCTCTGGAGCTGTTACAGTGCCCAGCTGCTGCAAGAAATCAGCTTGAATGCTTCAGGGGCTGGGGCATAGCCAACATGAGCAGCAAGATGCAGCACTGGACTATTAGTAATGTACTGTTGTATGCTGAGCACCACAATGCAGCACAAGACAATGAGCAGTGATACTGAGCACTGATGAGGATACTACTGAGAACTGACACTGAGCAGGAGAGACACACTACTAGTATTACTGAGCAGCAATAAGTAACCACTGATACTGGGCACTGATATTGAGATTTCCACTGAGAGAACATAGCCACGTCCTCTCCGCTCTCTCTTCAATGCACGAGTAAAAATGGCGGCAACGCGCAGCTCTTTATATGGAATCCGAATCTCGCGAGAATCCGACAGCGGGATGATGACATTTTCCCTTGTTCAGGTTTTCCGAGTCAGGCGGGAACAACCGAGCCTGCCACGGACCAGTGTAAACCACGTGGAGTTCGTCGGGAATTCGGTTCTCGGAGAACCGAACCCGCTCCTCTATATATACTATATTACTATGTTACTGTAGTATACAGAACACCACAATGCAATGAGCAGTGATAGTGAGCACTGATGAGGATACTAGAACTGACACTGAGCAGCAAGATGCAGCACTGGACTATTAGTAATGTACTGTAGTATGCTGAGCACCACAATGCAGCACAAGACAATGAGCAGTGATACTGAGCACTGATGAGGATACTACTGAGAACTGACACTGAGCAGGAGAGACACACTACTAGTATTACTGAGCAGCAATAAGTAACCACTGATACTGAGCACTGATATTGAGATTTCCACTGAGAGAACATAGCCACGTCCTCTCCGCTCTCTCTTCAATGCACGAGTAAAAATGGCAGCAACGCGCAGCTCTTTATATGGAATCCGAATCTCGCAAGAATCCGACAGCGGGATGATGACATTTTCCCTTGTTCAGGTTTTCCGAGTCAGGCGGGAACAACCGAGCCTGCCTCGGACCAGTGTAAACCACGTGGAGTTCGTGGGGAATTCGGTTCTCGGAGAACCGAACCCGCTCCTCTCTACCTTATACCCATCAATTTTTTTATTTTCAATCTAAGCCCCTGCAGTTTTCTGTAAGCATCTGCTTCGCTATGATGATCAACAAGTCACAAGGGCAAACACTCAGGGCTTGAGGCGTAGATCTTAGGACCAGCTGCTACAAGCATGGCAGAGGTGTCACTATCACTGGTGACACCCAGAAAGGTGGCGAGGGAGATTGTAATGCAGTGCGCGCAGATAAACAGCGCAATGGTAAAAAGGAGGCATGGTTTCATAGGTAGGGGCGTGGCCTGGTGGCCTGAATCTACATTTTGTTGCTCCGGGTGTCCCGGGGGTTGGGGGCTGCACCCGGGGACTAGTGTGTGAGCTGTGCTGGCTCCTGCACAGTGACAGGGCATGGCCACCCAGCATGACGCCTCCCTTCTTGACCATGCTGTAATTGCAGTCGCACTGCAGTTCAGCGTGATCATAAAAAATGGTGTAGGCTCCTGCTGGTGCAGGCTGTAGAGAAAAGCTGCTGTGACCACGCCCCCTGTGTCTCCTCCGTTGCAGACCCCATTTTGAAGCCTTGCCCCCGGACTAAGAGAAATGTATGCCCTTGCGCACTATCCTGACTTCTCCTCCCGTCTGCTTAATTTGTGCCTTCCAACGCACAATGCGAACAACAGGTGGTGCTGCAGGGCCCACACCCTTTTACTTGCCTTACAGAACAGCTCTGGAGCTGTTACAGTGCCCAGCTGCTGCAAGAAATCAGCTTGAATGCTTCAGGGGATGGGGCATGGCCAACATGAGCCCCACACCAAAGGAGGGTGGGGGTGTTTAATGCGAACTAGGGGTCATCCAAGCACTGCAAAAGGCCGCCATGCCCTGCATGCCCCTTTTCTCTTTTCATATGCAGATGAGGGTTCCAGTCAACTTTGGCCCACTGCTTGGATAACATCACCGTATGCAAATCCGTCTGCTGCAGACCTTCCCCAAGGAGTGCTTGTACTAGTTGTTGCATATGGTTTGATATTTGATGGTGCTTCAGTATTAGGCAGCCTTCCGCCCTCCCATGTTCATCTGAAAAGATGTGGTCTCCCTGCAGTTGTTGTCCCCAGATGAGAGTTCCCTTGTGCTGCCTCAGTTGAATCTCCTTTACTTGACAGAGATGTGCCTGAGCAGCGGCCCTCACCAGCCCTATCCCAAATCATACTTATTTTGCATAGGAGATACCATGGTCATGAAGATTGTTCTCCCAGGGTGAGGTTCATTCATTGCATTCTGGGTATGCTGACCCCTGTGATTTTCCCAAATGTGGGAAACTCGACTGCATTATTTGTGGTAGTGGGGGACTGTGTTTGTGCTTTCCTCTGGTCAGCTCTGGTAAAAGTCAGATTTCTTTGTCTCAGATCTTCCTCTAGCCTTGTTCTTCTTTCGAGAGTTCCCTTGTGCTGCCTCAGTTGGATCTCTTTTACTTGACAGGGGGGTGCCCGAACAGCGACCCTCCCCAGCTCTAGCCCAACTCCTACTTACCTGCCAGGTGAGATACTATGATCATGAAGGTGCTTCTCCCAGGGCAAGGCTCACCCATTGCACTCTGGGTGTGCTGCCCCTGCGATTTCCCCAAATGTGGGAAACTTGACTGCATAATTTGTGTTTCCCCTGGTCGGCTCTCGTATAATTCAGATCTCTTTGTCTCAGGTCTCTCTCCAGCCTAGTTTGCTGTCTGTTTCCACTTCTCTTTTCTTCAACCGCTCCCTTCTATACCCTTGTGCACTATCCTGACTTCTCCTCCCGTCTGCTTACTTTGTGCCTTCCAATGCACAATGCAAACTACAGGTAGTGCTGCAGGGCCCACACCCTTTTACTTGCCTTACAGAGCAGCTCTGGAGCTGTTACAGTGCCCAGCTGCTGCAAGAAATCAGCTTGAATGCTTCAGGGGATGGGGCATGGCCAACATGAGCCCCACACCAAAGGAGGGTGGAGGTGTTTAATGCGAACTAGGGGTCATCCAAGCACCGCAAAAGGCCGCCATGCCCTGCACGCCCCTTTTCTCTTTTCATATGCAGATGAGGGTTGAAGCCAACTTTGACCCACTGCTTGGATGACATCACCGTATGCAAATCCGTCTTCTGCAGAACTTCCCCCAGGAATGCTTGCACTAGTTGTTGCATTTGGTTTGTTGTTTGGGGGTGCTTCAGTATTAGGCAGCCTTCTGCCCTCCCATGTTCATCTGAAAATATGTGTTCTCCCTGCAGTTGTTGTCCCCAGATGAGAGTTCCCTTGTGCTGCCTCAGTTGAATCTCCTTTACTTGACAGAGATGTGCATGAGCAGCGGCCCTCCCCAGCCCTATTCCAAATCATACTTATTTTGCATAGGAGATACCATGGTCATGAAGATTGTTCTCCCAGGGTGAGGTTCATTCATTGCATTTTGGGTATGCTGACCCCTGTGATTTCCCCAAATGTGGGAAACTTGACTGCATTATTTGTGGTAGTGGGGGACTGTTTTTGTGCTTTCCTCTGGTCAGCTCTGGTAAAAGTCAGATTTCTTTGTCTCAGATTTTCCTCTAGCCTTGTTCTTCTTTCGAGAGTTCCATTGTGCTGCCTCAGTTGGATCTCCTTCACTTGACAGGGGGGTACCCGAGCAGCGACCCTCCCCAGCTCTAGCCCAACTCCTACTTACCTGCCAGGTGAGATACTATGATCATGAAGGTGCTTCTCCCAGGGCAAGGCTCACCCATTGCACTCTGGGTGTGCTGCCCCTGCGATTTCCCCAAATGTGGGAAACTTGACTGCATAATTTGTGTTTCCCCTGGTCGGCTCTCGTATAATTCAGATCTATTTGTCTCAGGTCTCTCTCCAGCCTAGTTTGCTGTCTGTTTCCACTTCTCTTTTCTTCAGCCGCTCCCTTCTATACCCTTGTGCACTATCCTGACTTCTCCTCCCGTCTGCTTACTTTGTGCCTTCCAATGCACAATGCAAACTACAGGTAGTGCTGCAGGGCCCACACCCTTTTACTTGCCTTACAGAGCAGCTCTGGAGCTGTTACAGTGCCCAGCTGCTGTAAGAAATCAGCTTGAATGCTTCAGGGGATGGGGCATGGCCAACATGAGCCCCACACCAAAGGAGGGGGGAGGTGTTTAATGCGAACTAGGGGTCATCCAAGCACTGCAAAAGGCCGCCATGCCCTGCATGCCCCTTTTCTCTTTTCATATGCAGATGAGGGTTCCAGTCAACTTTGGCCCACTGCTTGGATAACATCACCGTATGCAAATCCGTCTGCTGCAGACCTTCCCACAGGAGTGCTTGTACTAGTTGTTGCATATGGTTTGATATTTGATGGTGCTTCAGTATTAGGCAGCCTTCCGCCCTCCCATGTTCATCTGAAAAGATGTGGTCTCCCTGCAGTTGTTGTCCCCAGATGAGAGTTCACTTGTGCTGCCTCAGTTGAATCTCCTTTACTTGACAGAGATGTGCCTGAGCAGCTGCCCTCACCAGCCCTATCCCAAATCATACTTATTTTGCATAGGAGATACCATGGTCATGAAGATTGTTCTCCCAGGGTGAGGTTCATTCATTGCATTCTGGGTATGCTGACCCCTGTGATTTTCCCAAATGTGGGAAACTCGACTGCATTATTTGTGGTAGTGGGGGACTGTGTTTGTGCTTTCCTCTGGTCAGCTCTGGTAAAAGTCAGATTTCTTTGTCTCAGATCTTCCTCTAGCCTTGTTCTTCTTTCGAGAGTTCCCTGGTGCTGCCTCAGTTGGATCTCCTTCACTTCACAGGGGGGAACCCGAGCAGCGACCCTCCCCAGCTCTAGCCCAACTCCTACTTACCTGCCAGGTGAGATACTATGATCATGAAGGTGCTTCTCCCAGGGCAAGGCTCAACCATTGCACTCTGGGTGTGCTGCTCCTGCGATTTCCCCAAATGTGGGAAACTTGACTGCATAATTTGTGTTTCCCCTCGTCGGCTCTCGTATAATTCAGATCTCTTTGTCTCAGGTCTCTCTCCAGCCTAGTTTGCTGTCTGTTTCCACTTCTCTTTTCTTCAGCCGCTCCCTTCTATACCCTTGTGCACTATCCTGACTTCTCCTCCCGTCTGCTTACTTTGTGCCTTCCAATGCACAATGCAAACTACAGGTAGTGCTGCAGGGCCCACACCCTTTTACTTGCCTTACAGAGCTGCTCTGGAGCTGTTACAGTGCCCAGCTGCTGCAAGAAATCAGCTTGAATGCTTCAGGGGCTGGGGCATAGCCAACATGAGCCCCACACCAAAGGAGGGTGGAGGTGTTTAATGCAAACTAGGGGTCAGCCAAGCGCCGCAAAAGGCCACCATGCCCTGCACGCCCCTTTTCTCTTTTCATATGCAGACGAGGGTTGAAGCCAACTTTGACCCACTGCTTGGATGACATCACCATATGCAAATCCATCTGCGGCAGGCCTTCCCCCAGGAATGCTTGCACTAGTTGTTGCATTTGGTTTGTTGTTTGGGGGTGCTTCAGTATTAGGCAGCCTTCTGCCCTCCCATGTTCATCTGAAAATATATGTTCTCCCTGCAGTTGTTGTCCCAAGATGAGAGTTCCCTTGTGCTGCCTCAGTTGAATCTCCTTTACTTGACAGAGATGTGCATGAGCAGCGGCCCTCCCCAGCCCTATTCCAAATCATACTTATTTTGCATAGGAGATACCATGGTCATGAAGATTTTTCTCCCAGGGTGAGGTTCATTCATTGCATTTTGGGTATGCTGACCCCTGTGATTTCCCCAAATGTGGGAAACTTGACTGCATTATTTGTGGTAGTGGGAGACTGTGTTTGTGCTTTCCTCTGGTCAGCTCTGGTAAAAGTCAGATTTCTTTGTCTCAGATTTTCCTTTAGCCTTGTTCTTTTTTCGAGAGTTCCCTTGTGCTGCCTCAGTTGGATCTCCTTCACTTTACAGGGGGGTACCCGAGCAGCGACCCTCCCCAGCTCTAGCCCAACTCCTACTTACCTGCCAGGTGAGATACTATGATCATGAAGGTGCTTCTCCCAGGGCAAGGCTCACCCATTGTACTCTGGGTGTGCTGCTCCTGCGATTTCCCCAAATGTGGGAAACTTGACTGCATAATTTGTGTTTCCCCTGGTCGGCTCTCGTATAATTCAGATCTCTTTGTCTCATGTCTCTCTCCAGCCTAGTTTGCTGTCTGTTTCCACTTCTCTTTTCTTCAGCCGCTCCCTTCTATACCCTTGTGCACTATCCTGACTTCTCCTCCCGTCTGCTTACTTTGTGCCTTCCAATGCACAATGCAAACTACAGGTAGTGCTGCAGGGCCCACACCCTTTTACTTGCCTTACAGAGCAGCTCTGGAGCTGTTACAGTGCCCAGCTGCTGCAAGAAATCAGCTTGAATGCTTCAGGGGATGGGGCATGGCCAACATGAGCCCCACACCAAAGGAGGGTGGAGGTGTTTAATGCGAACTAGGGGTCATCCAAGCACCGCAAAAGGCCGCCATGCCCTGCACGCCCCTTTTCTCTTTTCATATGCAGATGAGGGTTGAAGCCAACTTTGACCCACTGCTTGGATGACATCACCGTATGCAAATCCGTCTTCTGCAGAACTTCCCCCAGGAATGCTTGCACTAGTTGTTGCATTTGGTTTGTTGTTTGGGGGTGCTTCAGTATTAGGCAGCCTTCTGCCCTCCCATGTTCATCTGAAAATATGTGTTCTCCCTGCAGTTGTTGTCCCCAGATGAGAGTTCCCTTGTGCTGCCTCAGTTGAATCTCCTTTACTTGACAGAGATGTGCCTGAGCAGCGGCCCTCCCCAGCTCTATCCCAAATCATACTTATTTTGCATAGGAGATACCATGGTCATGAAGATTATTCTCCCAGGGTGAGGTTCATTCATTGCATTATGGGTATGCTGACCCCTGTGATTTCCCCAAATGTGGGAAACTCGACTGCTTTATTTGTGGTAGTGGGGGACTGTGTTTGTGTTTTCCTCTGGTCAGCTCTGGTAAAAGTCAGATTTCTTTGTTCAGATCTTCCTCTAGCCTTGTTCTTCTTTCGAGAGTTCCCTTGTGCTGCCTCAGTTGGATCTCCTTCACTTGACAGGGGGGTGCCCAAGCAGAGACCCTCCACAGCTCTAGCCCAACTCCTACTTACCTGCCAGGTGAGATACTATGATCATGAAGGTGCTTCTCCCAGGGCAAGGCTCACCCATTGCACTCTGGGTGTGCTGCCCCTGCGATTTCCCCAAATGTGGGAAACTTGACTGCATAATTTGTGTTTCCCCTGGTCGGCTCTCGTGTAATTCAGATCTCTTTGTCTCAGGTCTCTCTCCAACCTAGTTTGCTGTCTGTTTCCACTTCTCTTTTCTTCAGCCGCTCCCTTCTATACCCTTGTGCACTATCCTGACTTCTCCTCCCGTCTGCTTACTTTGTGCCTTCCAATGCACAATGCAAACTACAGGTAGTGCTGCAGGGCCCACACCCTTTTACTTGCCTTACAGAGCAGCTCTGGAGATGTTACAGTGCCCAGCTGCTGCAAGAAATCAGCTTGAATGCTTCAGGGGATGGGGCATGGCCAACATGAGCCCCACACCAAAGGAGGGTGGAGGTGTTTAATGCGAACTAGGGGTCATCCAAGCACCGCAAAAGGCCGCCATGCCCTGCACGCTCCTTTTCTCTTTTCATATGCAGATGAGGGTTGAAGCCAACTTTGACCCACTGCTTGGATGACATCACCGTATGCAAATCCGTCTTCTGCAGAACTTCCCCCAGGAATGCTTGCACTAGTTGTTGCATTTGGTTTGTTGTTTGGGGGTGCTTCAGTATTAGGCAGCCTTCTGCCCTCCCATGTTCATCTGAAAATATGTGTTCTCCCTGCAGTTGTTGTCCCCAGATGAGAGTTCCCTTGTGCTGCCTCAGTTGAATCTCCTTTACTTGACAGAGATGTGCATGAGCAGCGGCCCTCCCCAGCCCTATTCCAAATCATACTTATTTTGCATAGGAGATACCATGGTCATGAAGATTGTTCTCCCAGGGTGAGGTTCATTCATTGCATTTTGGGTATGCTGACCCCTGTGATTTCCCCAAATGTGGGAAACTTGACTGCATTATTTGTGGTAGTGGGGGACTGTGTTTGTGCTTTCCTCTGGTCAGCTCTGGTAAAAGTCAGATTTCTTTGTCTCAGATTTTCCTCTAGCCTTGTTCTTCTTTCGAGAGTTCCCTTGTGCTGCCTCAGTTGGATCTCCTTCAGTTTACAGGGGGGTACCCGAGCAGCGATCCTCCCCAGCTCTAGCCCAACTCCTACTTACCTGCCAGGTGAGATACTATGATCATGAAGGTGCTTCTCCCAGGGCAAGGCTCACCCATTGCACTCTGGGTGTGCTGCTCCTGCGATTTCCCCAAATGTGGGAAACTTGACTGCATAATTTGTGTTTCCCCTGGTCGGCTCTCGTATAATTCAGATCTCTTTGTCTCAGGTCTCTCTCCAGCCTAGTTTGCTGTCTGTTTCCACTTCTCTTTTCTTGAGCCGCTCCCTTCTATGCCCTTGCGCACTATCCTGACTTCTCCTCCTGTCTGCTTACTTTGTGCCTTCCAACGCACAATGCGAACTACAGGTAGTGCTGCAGGGCCCACACCCTTTTACTTGCCTTACAGAGCAGCTCTGGAGCTGTTACAGTGCCCAGCTGCTGCAAGAAATCAGCTTGAATGCTTCAGGGGCTGGGGCATAGCCAACATGAGCCCCACACCAAAGGAGGGTGGAGGTGTTTAATGCAAACTAGGGGTCAGCCAAGTGCCGCAAAAGGCCACCATGCCCTGCACGCCCCTTTTCTCTTTTCATATGCAGACGAGGGTTGAAGCCAACTTTGACCCACTGCTTGGATGACATCACCATATGCAAATCCATCTGCGGCAGGCCTTCCCCCAGGAATGCTTGCACTAGTTGTTGCATTTGGTTTGTTGTTTGGGGGTGCTTCAGTATTAGGCAGCCTTCTGCCCTCCCATGTTCATCTGAAAATATATGTTCTCCCTGCAGTTGTTGTCCCCAGATGAGAGTTCCCTTGTGCTGCCTCAGTTGAATCTCCTTTACTTGACAGAGATGTGCATGAGCAGCGGCCCTCCCCAGCCCTATTCCAAATCATACTTATTTTGCATAGGAGATACCATGGTCATGAAGATTTTTCTCCCAGGGTGAGGTTCATTCATTGCATTTTGGGTATGCTGACCCCTGTGATTTCCCCAAATGTGGGAAACTCAACTGCATTATTTGTGGTAGTGGGGGACTGTGTTTGTGCTTTCCTCTGGTCAGCTCTAGTAAAAGTCAGATTTCTTTGTCTCACATTTTCCTCTAGCCTTGTTCTTCTTTCGAGAGTTCCCTTGTGCTGCCTTTGTTGGATCTCCTTCACTTTACAGGGGGGTACCCGAGCAGCGACCCTCCCCAGCTCTAGCCCAACTCCTACTTACCTGCCAGGTGAGATACTATGATCATTAAGGTGCTTCTCCCAGCACTGTGTTTGTGTTTTCCTCTGGTCAGCTCTGGTAAAAGTCAGATTTCTTTGTTACAGAGCCTTGTTCTTCTTTTGAGAGTTCCCTTGTGCTGCCTCAGTTGGATCTCCTTCACTTGACAGGGGGGTGCCCGAGCAGAGACCCTCCCCAGCTCTAGCCCAACTCCTACTTACCTGCCAGGTGAGATACTATGATCATGAAGGTGCTTCTCCCAGGGCAAGGCTCACCCATTGCACTCTGGGTGTGCTGCCCCTGCGATTTCCCCAAATGTGGGAAACTTGACTGCATAATTTGTGTTTCCCCTGGTCGGCTCTCGTATAATTCAGATCTCTTTGTCTCAGGTCTCTCTCCAGCCTAGTTTGCTGTCTGTTTCCACTTCTCTTTTCTTCAGCCGCTCCCTTCTATACCCTTGTGCACTATCCTGACTTCTCCTCCCGTTTGCTTACTTTGTGCCTTCCAATGCACAATGCAAACTACAGGTAGTGCTGCAGGGCCCACACCCTTTTACTTGCCTTACAGAGCAGCTCTGGAGCTGTTACAGTGCCCAGCTGCTGCAAGAAATCTGCTTGAATGCTTCAGGGGATGGGGCATGGCCAACATGAGCCCCACACCAAAGGAGGGTGGAGGTGTTTAATGCGAACTAGGGGTCATCCAAGCACCGCAAAAGGCCGCCATGCCCTGCACGCCCCTTTTCTCTTTTCATATGCAGATGAGGGTTGAAGCCAACTTTGACCCACTGCTTGTATGACATCACCGTATGCAAATCCGTCTTCTGCAGAACTTCCCCCAGGAATGCTTGCACTAGTTGTTGCATTTGGTTTGTTGTTTGGGGGTGCTTCAGTATTAGGCAGCCTTCTGCCCTCCCATGTTCATCTGAAAATATGTGTTCTCCCTGCAGTTGTTGTCCCCAGATGAGAGTTCCCTTGTGCTGCCTCAGTTGAATCTCCTTTACTTGACAGAGATGTGCATGAGCAGCGGCCCTCCCCAGCCCTATTCCAAATCATACTTATTTTGCATAGGAGATACCATGGTCATGAAGATTGTTCTCCCAGGGTGAGGTTCATTCATTGCATTTTGGCTATGCTGACCCCTGTGATTTCCCCAAATGTGGGAAACTCAACTGCATTATTTGTGGTAGTGGGGGACTGTGTTTGTGCTTTCCTCTGGTCAGCTCTGGTAAAAGTCAGATTTCTTTGTCTCAGATTTTCCTCTTGCCTTGTTCTTCTTTCGAGAGTTCCCTTGTGCTGCCTCAGTTGGATCTCCTTCACTTGACAGAGGGGTACCCGAGCAGCGACACTCCCCAGCTCTAGCCCAACTCCTACTTACCTGCCAGGTGAGATACTATGATCATGAAGGTGCTTCTCCCAGGGCAAGGCTCACCCATTGCACTCTGGGTGTGCTGCTCCTGCGATTTCCCCAAATGTGGGAAACTTGACTGCATAATTTGTGTTTCCCCTGGTCGGCTCTCGTATAATTCAGATCTCTTTGTCTCAGGTCTCTCTCCAGCCTAGTTTGCTGTCTGTTTCCACTTCTCTTTTCTTCAGCCGCTCCCTTCTATACCCTTGTGCACTATCCTGACTTCTCCTCCCGTCTGCTTACTTTGTGCCTTCCAATGCACAATGCAAACTACAGGTAGTGCTGCAGGGCCCACACCCTTTTACTTGCCTTACAGAGCAGCTCTGGAGCTGTTACAGTGCCCAGCTGCTGCAAGAAATCAGCTTGAATGCTTCAGGGGCTGGGGCATAGCCAACATGAGCCCCACACCGAAGGAGGGTGGAGGTGTTTAATGCAAACTAGGGGTCGGTCAAGCGCCGCAAAAGGCCACCATGCCCTGCACGCCCCTTTTCTGTTTTCATATGCAGACGAGGGTTGAAGCCAACTTTGACCCACTGCTTGGATGACATCACCATATGCAAATCCATCTGCGGCAGGCCTTCCCCCAGGAATGCTTGCACTAGTTGTTGCATTTGGTTTGTTGTTTGGGGGTGCTTCAGTATTAGTCAGCCTTCTGCTCCACCCTCCTTTGGTGTGGGGCTCATGTTGGCCATGTCCCATCCCCTGAAGCATTCAAGCAGATTTCTTGCAGCAGCTGGGCACTGTAACAGCTCCAGAGCTGCTCTGTAAGGCAAGTAAAAGGGTGTGGGCCCTGCAGCACTACCTGTAGTTTGCATTGTGCATTGGAAGGCACAAAGTAAGCAGACGGGAGGAGAAGTCAGGATAGTGCACAAGGGTATAGAAGGGAGCGGCTGAAGAAAAGAGAAGTGGAAACAGACAGCAAACTAGGCTGGAGAGAGATCTGAGACAAAGAGATCTGAATTATACGAGAGCCGACCAGGGGAAACACAAATTATGCAGTCAAGTTTCCCACATTTGGGGAAATCGCAGGGGCAGCACACCCAGAGTGCAATGGGTGAGCCTTGCCCTGGGAGAAGCACCTTCATGATCATAGTATCTCACCTGGCAGGTAAGTAGGAGTTGGGCTAGAGCTGGGGAGGGTCGCTGCTCGGGCACCCCCCTGTTAAGTGAAGGAGATCCAACTGAGGCAGCACAAGGGAACTCTCAAAAGAAGAACAAGGCTAGAGGAAGATCTGAAACAAAGAAATCTGACTTTTACCAGAGCTGACCAGAAGAAAACACAAACACAGTCCCCCACTACCACAAATAAAGCAGTCGAGGTGAGGTTCATTCATTGCATTTTGGGTATGCTGACCCCTGTGATTTCCCCAAATGTGGGAAACTCGACTGCTTTATTTGTGGTAGTGGGGGACTGTGTTTGTGTTTTCTTCTGGTCAGCTCTGGTAAAAGTCAGATTTCTTTGTTTCAGATCTTCCTCTAGCCTTGTTCTTCTTTTGAGAGTTCCCTTGTGCTGCCTCAGTTGGATCTCCTTCACTTAACAGGGGGGTGCCCGAGCAGCGACCCTCCCCAGCTCTAGCCCAACTCCTACTTACCTGCCAGGTGAGATACTATGATCATGAAGGTGCTTCTCCCAGGGCAAGGCTCACCCATTGCACTCTGGGTGTGCAGCCCCTGCGATTTCCCCAAATGTGGGAAACTTGACTGCATAATTTGTGTTTCCCCTGGTCGGCTCTCATATAATTCAGATCTCTTTGTCTCAGATCTCTCTCCAGCCTAGTTTGCTGTCTGTTTCCACTTCTCTTTTCTTCAGCCGCTCCCTTCTATACCCTTGTGCACTATCCTGACTTCTCCTCCCGTCTGCTTACTTTGTGCCTTCCAATGCACAATGCAAACTACAGGTAGTGCTGCAGGGCCCACACCCTTTTACTTGCCTTACAGAGCAGCTCTGGAGCTGTTACAGTGCCCAGCTGCTGCAAGAAATCTGCTTGAATGCTTCAGGGGATGGGACATGGCCAACATGAGCCCCACACCAAAGGAGGGTGGAGCAGAAGGCTGACTAATACTGAAGCACCCCCAAACAACAAACCAAATGCAACAACTAGTGCAAGCATTCCTGGGGGAAGGCCTGCCGCAGATGGATTTGCATATGGTGATGTCATCCAAGCAGTGGGTCAAAGTTGGCTTCAACCCTCGTCTGCATATGAAAACAGAAAAGGGGCGTGCAGGGCATGGTGGCCTTTTGCGGCGCTTGACCGACCCCTAGTTTGCATTAAACACCTCCACCCTCCTTCGGTGTGGGGCTCATGTTGGCTATGCCCCAGCCCCTGAAGCATTCAAGCTGATTTCTTGCAGCAGCTGGGCACTGTAACAGCTCCAGAGCTGCTCTGTAAGGCAAGTAAAAGGGTGTGGGCCCTGCAGCACTACCTGTAGTTTGCATTGTGCATTGGAAGGCACAAAGTAAGCAGACGGGAGGAGAAGTCAGGATAGTGCACAAGGGTATAGAAGGGAGCGGCTGAAGAAAAGAGAAGTGGAAACAGACAGCAAACTAGGCTGGAGAGAGACCTGAGACAAAGAGATCTGAATTATACGAGAGCCGACCAGGGGAAACACAAATTATGCAGTCAAGTTTCCCACATTTGGGGAAATCGCAGGAGCAGCACACCCAGAGTGCAATGGGTGAGCCTTGCCCTGGGAGAAGCACCTTCATGATCATAGTATCTCACCTGGCAGGTAAGTAGGAGTTGGGCTAGAGCTGGGGAGTGTCGCTGCTCGGGTACCCCTCTGTCAAGTGAAGGAGATCCAACTGAGGCAGCACAAGGGAACTCTCGAAAGAAGAACAAGGCAAGAGGAAAATCTGAGACAAAGAAATCTGACTTTTACCAGAGCTGACCAGAGGAAAGCACAAACACAGTCCCCCACTACCACAAATAATGCAGTTGAGTTTCCCACATTTGGGGAAATCACAGGGGTCAGCATAGCCAAAATGCAATGAATGAACCTCACCCTGGGAGAACAATCTTCATGACCATGGTATCTCCTATGCAAAATAAGTATGATTTGGAATAGGGCTGGGGAGGGCCGCTGCTCATGCACATCTCTGTCAAGTAAAGGAGATTCAACTGAGGCAGCACAAGGGAACTCTCATCTGGGGACAACAACTGCAGGGAGAACACATATTTTCAGATGAACATGGGAGGGCAGAAGGCTGCCTAATACTGAAGCACCCCCAAACAACAAACCAAATGCAACAACTAGTGCAAGCATTCCTGGGGGAAGTTCTGCAGAAGATGGATTTGCATACGGTGATGTCATACAAGCAGTGGGTCAAAGTTGGCTTCAACCCTCATCTGCATATGAAAAGAGAAAAGGGGCGTGCAGGGCATGGCGGCCTTTTGCGGTGCTTGGATGACCCCTAGTTCGCATTAAACACCTCCACCCTCCTTTGGTGTGGGGCTCATGTTGGCCATGCCCCATCCCCTGAAGCATTCAAGCAGATTTCTTGCAGCAGCTGGGCACTGTAACAGCTCCAGAGCTGCTCTGTAAGGCAAGTAAAAGGGTGTGGGCCCTGCAGCACTACCTGTAGTTTGCATTGTGCATTGGAAGGCACAAAGTAAGCAAACGGGAGGAGAAGTCAGGATAGTGCACAAGGGTATAGAAGGGAGCGGCTGAAGAAAAGAGAAGTGGAAACAGACAGCAAACTAGGCTGGAGAGAGACCTGAGACAAAGAGATCTGAATTATACGAGAGCCGACCAGGGGAAACACAAATTATGCAGTCAAGTTTCCCACATTTGGGGAAATCGCAGGGGCAGCACACCCAGAGTGCAATGGGTGAGCCTTGCCCTGGGAGAAGCACCTTCATGATCATAGTATCTCACCTGGCAGGTAAGTAGGAGTTGGGCTAGAGCTGGGGAGGGTCTCTGCTCGGGCACCCCCCTGTCAAGTGAAGGAGATCCAACTGAGGCAGCACAAGGGAACTCTCAAAAGAAGAACAAGGCTCTGTAACAAAGAAATCTGACTTTTACCAGAGCTGACCAGAGGAAAACACAAACACAGTCCCCCACTACCACAAATAAAGCAGTCGAGTTTCCCACATTTGGGGAAATCACAGGGGTCAGCATACCCAGAATGCAATGAATGAACCTCACCCTGGGAGAATAATCTTCATGACCATGGTATCTCCTATGCAAAATAAGTATGATTTGGGATAGAGCTGGGGAGGGCCGCTGCTCAGGCACATCTCTGTCAAGTTAAGGAGATTCAACTGAGGCAGCACAAGGGAACTCTCATCTGGGGACAACAACTGCAGGGAGAACATATATTTTCAGATGAACATGGGAGGGCAGAAGGCTGCCTAATACTGAAGCACCCCCAAACAACAAACCAAATGCAACAACTAGTGCAAGCATTCCTGGGGGAAGGCCTGCCGCAGATGGATTTGCATATGGTGATGTCATCCAAGCAGTGGGTCAAAGTTGGCTTCAACCCTCGTCTGCATATGAAAACAGAAAAGGGGCATGCAGGGCATGGTGGCCTTTTGCGGCGCTTGTCTGACCCCTAGTTTGCATTAAACACCTCCACCCTCCTTCGGTGTGGGGCTCATGTTGGCTATGCCCCAGCCCCTGAAGCATTCAAGCTGATTTCTTGCAGCAGCTTGGCACTGTAACAGCTCCAGAGCTGCTCTGTAAGGCAAGTAAAAGGGTGTGGGCCCTGCAGCACTACCTGTAGTTTGCATTGTGCATTGGAAGGCACAAAGTAAGCAGACGGGAGGAGAAGTCAGGATAGTGCACAAGGGTATAGAAGGGAGCGGCTGAAGAAAAGAGAAGTGGAAACAGACAGCAAACTAGGCTGGAGAGAGACCTGAGACAAAGAGATCTGAATTATACGAGAGCCGACCAGGGGAAACACAAATTATGCAGTCAAGTTTCCCACATTTGGGGAAATCGCAGGAGCAGCACACCCAGAGTACAATGGGTGAGCCTTGCCCTGGGAGAAGCACCTTCATGATCATAGTATCTCACCTGGCAGGTAAGTAGGAGTTGGGCTAGAGCTGGGGAGGGTCGCTGCTCGGGTACCCCCCTGTAAAGTGAAGGAGATCCAACTGAGGCAGCACAAGGGAACTCTCGAAAGAAGAACAAGGCTAAAGGAAAATCTGAGACAAAGAAATCTGACTTTTACCAGAGCTGACCAGAGGAAAGCACAAACACAGTCTCCCACTACCACAAATAATGCAGTCAAGTTTCCCACATTTGGGGAAATCACAGGGGTCAGCATACCCAAAATGCAATGAATGAACCTCACCCTGGGAGAAAAATCTTCATGACCATGGTATCTCCTATGCAAAATAAGTATGATTTGGAATAGGGCTGGGGAGGGCCGCTGCTCATGCACATCTCTGTCAAGTAAAGGAGATTCAACTGAGGCAGCACAAGGGAACTCTCATCTTGGGACAACAACTGCAGGGAGAACATATATTTTCAGATGAACATGGGAGGGCAGAAGGCTGCCTAATACTGAAGCACCCCCAAACAACAAACCAAATGCAACAACTAGTGCAAGCATTCCTGGGGGAAGGCCTGCCGCAGATGGATTTGCATATGGTGATGTCATCCAAGCAGTGGGTCAAAGTTGGCTTCAACCCTCATCTGCATATGAAAAGACAAAAGGGGCGTGCAGGGCATGGTGGCCTTTTGCGGCGCTTGGCTGACCCCTAGTTTGCATTAAACACCTCCACCCTCCTTTGGTGTGGGGCTCATGTTGGCTATGCCCCAGCCCCTGAAGCATTCAAGCTGATTTCTTGCAGCAGCTGGGCACTGTAACAGCTCCAGAGCTGCTCTGTAAGGCAAGTAAAAGGGTCTGGGCCCTGCAGCACTACCTGTAGATCGCATTGTGCGTTGGAAGGCACAAAGTAAGCAGACAGGAGGAGAAGTCAGGATAGTGCGCAAGGGCATAGAAGGGAGCGGCTCAAGAAAAGAGAAGTGGAAACAGACAGCAAACTAGGCTGGAGAGAGACCTGAGACAAAGAGATCTGAATTATACGAGAGCCGACCAGGGGAAACACAAATTATGCAGTCAAGTTTCCCACATTTGGGGAAATCGCAGGGGCAGCACACCCAGAGTGCAATGGGTGAGCCTTGCCCTGGGAGAAGCACCTTCATGATCATAGTATCTCACCTGGCAGGTAAGTAGGAGTTGGGCTAGAGCTGGGGAGGGTCGCTGTTCGGGCACCCCCCTGTCAAGTGAAAGAGATCCAACTGAGGCAGCACAAGGGAACTCTCGAAAGAAGAACAAGGCTAGAGGAATATCTGAGACAAAGAAATCTGACTTTTTCCAGAGCTGACCAGAGGAAAGCACAAACACAGTCCCCCACTACCACAAATAATGCAGTCGAGTTTCCCACATTTGGGGAAATCACAGGGGGTCAGCATACCCAGAATGCAATGAATGAACCTCACCTTGGGAGAACAATCTTCATGACCATGGTATCGCCTATGCAAAATAAGTATAATTTGGGATAGGGCTGGGGAGGGCCGCTGCTCAGGCACATCTCTGTCAAGTAAAGGAGATTCAACTGAGGCAGCACAAGGGAACTCTCATCTGGGGACAACAACTGCAGGGAGAACACATATTTTCAGATGAACATGTGAGGGCAGAAGGCTGCCTAATACTGAAGCACCCCCAAACAACAAACCAAATGCAACAACTAGTGCAAGCATTCCTGGGGGAAGGCCTGCAGCAGATGGATTTGCATATGGTGATGTCATCCAAGCAGTGGGTCAAAGTTGGCTTCAACCCTCGTCTGCATATGAAAAGAGAAAAGGGGCGTGCAGGGCATGGCGGCCTTTTGCAGCGCTTGGATGACCCCTAGTTCGCATTACACACCTCCACCCTCCTTCGGTGTGGGGCTCATGTTGGCTATGCCCCAGCCCCTGAAGCATTCAAGCTGATTTCTTGCAGCAGCTGGGCACTGTAACTGCTCCAGAGCTACTCTGTAAGGCAAGTAAAAGGGTGTGGGCCCTGCAGCACTACCTGTAGTTCGCATTGTGCGTTGGAAGGCACGAAGTAAGCAGACGGGAGAAGTCAGGATAGTGCGCAAGGGCATAGAAGGGAGCGGCTCAAGAAAAGAGAAGTGGAAACAGACAGCAAACTAGGCTGGAGAGAGACCTGAGACAAAGAGATCTGAATTATACGAGAGCCGACGAGGGGAAACACAAATTATGCAGTCAAGTTTCCCACATTTGGGGAAATCGCAGGAGCAGCACACCCAGAGTGCAATGGTTGAGCCTTGCCCTGGGAGAAGCACCTTCATGATCATAGTATCTCACCTGGCAGGTAAGTAGGAGTTGGGCTAGAGCTGGGGAGGGTCGCTGCTCGGGTTCCCCCCTGTGAAGTGAAGGAGATCCAACTGAGGCAGCACCAGGGAACTCTCGAAAGAAGAACAAGGCTAGAGGAAGATCTGAGACAAAGAAATCTGACTTTTACCAGAGCTGACCAGAGGAAAGCACAAACACAGTCTCCCACTACCACAAATAATGCAGTCAAGTTTCCCACATTTGGGGAAATCACAGGGGTCAGCATACCCAAAATGCAATGAATGAACCTCACCCTGGGAGAAAAATCTTCATGACCATGGTATCTCCTATGCAAAATAAGTATGATTTGGAATAGGGCTGGGGAGGGCCGCTGCTCATGCACATCTCTGTCAAGTAAAGGAGATTCAACTGAGGCAGCACAAGGGAACTCTCATCTTGGGACAACAACTGCAGGGAGAACATATATTTTCAGATGAACATGGGAGGGCAGAAAACTGCCTAATACTGAAGCACCCCCAAACAACAAACCAAATGCAACAACTAGTGCAAGCATTCCTGGGGGAAGGCCTGCCGCAGATGGATTTGCATATGGTGATGTCATCCAAGCAGTGGGTCAAAGTTGGCTTCAACCCTCGTCTGCATATGAAAAGAGAAAAGGGGCGTGCAGGGCATGGTGGCCTTTTGCGGCGCTTGGCTGACCCCTAGTTTGCATTAAACACCTCCACCCTCCTTTGGTGTGGGGCTCATGTTGGCTATGCCCCAGCCCCTGAAGCATTCAAGCTGATTTCTTGCAGCAGCTGGGCACTGTAACAGCTCCAGAGCTGCTCTGTAAGGCAAGTAAAAGGGTGTGGGCCCTGCAGCACTACCTGTAGTTCGCATTGTGCGTTGGAAGGCACAAAGTAAGCAGACAGGAGGAGAAGTCAGGATAGTGCGCAAGGGCATAGAAGGGAGCGGCTCAAGAAAAGAGAAGTGGAAACAGACAGCAAACTAGGCTGGAGAGAGACCTGAGACAAAGAGATCTGAATTATACGAGAGCCGACAAGGGGAAACACAAATTATACAGTCAAGTTTCCCACATTTGGGGAAATCGCAGGAGCAGCACACCCAGAGTGCAATGGGTGAGCCTTGCCCTGGGAGAAGCACCTTCATGATCATAGTATCTCACCTGGCAGGTAAGTAGGAGTTGGGCTAGAGCTGGGGAGGGTCGCTGCTCGGGTACCCCCCTGTAAAGTGAAGGAGATCCAACTAAGGCAGCACAAGGGAACTCTCGAAAGAAGAACAAGGCTAGAGGAAAATCTGAGACAAAGAAATCTGACTTTTACCAGAGCTGACCAGAGGAAAGCACAAACACAGTCCCCCACTACCACAAATAATGCAGTTGAGTTTCCCACATTTGGGGAAATCACAGGGGTCAGCATACCCAAAATGCAATGAATGAACCTCACCCTGGGAGAAAAATCTTCATGACCATGGTATCTCCTATGCAAAATAAGTATGATTTGGAATAGGGATGGGGAGGGCCGCTGCTCATGCACATCTCTGTCAAGTAAAGGAGATTTAACTGAGGCAGCACAAGGGAACTCTCATCTGGGGACAACAACTGCAGGGAGAACACATATTTTCAGATGAACATGGGAGGGCAGAAGGCTGCCTAATACTGAAGCACCCCCAAACAACAAACCAAATGCAACAACTAGTGCAAGCATTCCTGGGGGAAGTTCTGCAGAAGACGGATTTGCATACGGTGATGTCATCCAAGCAGTGGGTCAAAGTTGGCTTCAACCCTCATCTGCATATGAAAAGAGAAAAGGGGCGTGCAGGGCATGGCGGCCTTTTGCGGTGCTTGGATGACCCCTAGTTCGCATTAAACACCTCCACCCTCCTTTGGTGTGGGGCTCATGTTGGCCATGCCCCATCCCCTGAAGCATTCAAGCTGATTTCTTGCAGCAGCTGGGCACTGTAACAGCTCCAGAGCTGCTCTGTAAGGCAAGTAAAAGGGTGTGGGCCCTGCAGCACTACCTGTAGTTTGCATTGTGCATTGGAAGGCACAAAGTAAGCAGACGGGAGGAGAAGTCAGGATAGTGCACAAGGGTATAGAAGGGAGCGGTTGAAGAAAAGAGAAGTGGAAACAGACAGCAAACTAGGCTGGAGAGAGACCTGAGACAAAGAGATCTGAATTATACGAGAGCCGACCAAGGGAAACACAAATTATGCAGTCAAGTTTCCCACATTTGGGGAAATCGCAAGGGCAGCACACCCAGAGTGCAATGGGTGAGCCTTGCCCTGGGAGAAGCACCTTCATGATCATAGTATCTCACCTGGCAGGTAAGTAGGAGTTGGGCTAGAGCTGGGGAGGGTCGCTGTTCGGGCACCCCCCTGTCAAGTGAAAGAGATCCAACTGAGGCAGCACAAGGGAACTCTCGAAAGAAGAACAAGGCTAGAGGAAGATCTGAGACAAAGAAATCTGACTTTTTCCAGAGCTGGCCAGAGGAAAGCACAAACACAGTCCCCCACTACCACAAATAATGCAGTCGAGTTTCCCACATTTGGGGAAATCACAGGGGTCAGCATACCCAGAGTGCAATGAATGAACCTCACCCTGGGAGAACAATCTTCATGACCATGGTATCTTCTATGCAAAATAAGTATGATTTGGGATAGGGCTGGGGAGGGCCGCTGCTCAGGCACATCTCTGTCAAGTAAAGGAGATTCAACTGAGGCAGCACAAGGGAACTCTCATCTGGGGACAACAACTGCAGGGAGAACACATATTTTCAGATGAACATGGGAGGGCAGAAGGCTGCCTAATACTGAAGCACCCCCAAACAACAAACCAAATGCAACTACTAGTGCAAGCATTCCTGGGGGAAGGCCTGCAGCAGACGGATTTGCATATGGTGATGTCATCCAAGCAGTGGGTCAAAGTTGGCTTCAACCCTCGTCTGCATATGAAAATAAAAAAGGGGTGTGCAGGGCATGGCGGCCTTTTGCGGCGCTTGGATGACCCCTAGTTCGCATTAAACACCTCCACCCTCCTTCGGTGTGGGGCTCATGTTTGCTATGCCCCAGCCCCTGAAGCATTCAAGCTGATTTCTTGCAGCAGCTGGTCACTGTAACAGCTCCAGAGCTGCTCTGTAAAGCAAGTAAAAGGGTGTGGGCCCTGCAGCACTACCTGTAGTTTGCATTGTGCGTTGGAAGGCACAAAGTAAGCAGACGGGGAAGTCAGGATAGTGCACAAGGGCATAGAAGGGAGCGGCTCAAGAAAAGAGAAGTGGAAACAGACAGCAAACTAGGCTGGAGAGAGACCTGAGACAAAGAGATCTGAATTATACGAGAGCCGACCAGAGGAAACACAAATTATGTAATCAAGTGTCCCACATTTGGGGAAATCGTAGGAGCAGCACACCCAGAGTGCATTGGGTGAGCCTTGCCCTGGGAGAAGCACCTTCCTGATCATAGTATCTCACCTGGCAGGTAAGTAGGAGTTGGGCTAGAGCTGGGGAGGGTCGCTGTACGGGCACCCCCCTGTCAAGTGAAGGAGATCCAACTGAGGCAGCACAAGGAAACTCTCGAAAAAAGAACAAGGCTAGATGAAGATCTGAGACATAGAAATCTGACTTTTACCAGAGCTGACCAGAGGAAAGCACAAACACAGTCCCCCACTACAACAAATAATGCAGTCGAGTTTCCCACATTTGGGGAAATCACAGGGGTCAGCATACCCAGAATGCAATGAATGAACCTCACCCTGGGAGAACAATCTTCATGATAATGGTATCTCCTATGCAAAATAAGTATGATTTGGGATAGGGCTGGGGAGGGCCGCTGCTCAGGCACATCTCTGTCAAGTAAAGGAGATTCAACTGAGGCAGCACAAGGGAACTCTCATCTGGGGACAACAACTGCAGGGAGAACACATATTTTCAGATGAAAATGGGAGAGCAGAAGGCTGCCTAATACTGAAGCACCCCCAAACAACAAACCAAATGCAACAATTAGTACAAGCATTCCTGGGAAAAGGTCTGCAGAAGATGGATTTGCATACGGTGATGTCTTCCAAGCAGTGGGCCAAAGTTGGCTGGAACCCTCATCTGCATATGAAAAGAGAAAAGGGGTATGCAGGGCATGGCGGCCTTTTGCGGTGCTTGGATGACCCTTAGTTTGCATTAAACACCTCCACCCTCCGTCGGTGTGGGGCTCATGTTGGCTATGCCCCAGCCCCTGAAGCATTCAAGCTGATTTCTTGCAGCAGCTGGGCACTGTAACAGCTCCAGAGCTGCTCTGTAAGGCAAGTAAAAGGGTGTGGGCCCGGCAGCACTACCTGTAGTTTGCATTGTGCATTGGAAGGCACAAAGTAAGCAGACAGGAGGAGATGTCAGGATAGTCCACAAGGGTATAGAAGGGAGGGGCTTAAGAAAAAAGAAGTGGAAACAGACAGCAAACTAGGCTGGAGAGAGACCTGAGACAAAGAGATCTGAATTATATGAGAGCCGACCAGGGGAAACACAAATTATGCAGTCAAGTTTCCCACATTTGGGGAAATCGCAGGGGCAGCACACCCAGAGTGCATTGGGTGAGCCTTGCCCTGGGAGAAGCACCTACATGATCATAGTATCTCACCTGGCAGGTAAGTAGGAGTTGGGCTAGAGCTGGGGAGATTCGCTGCTCGGGCACCCCCCTGTCAAGTGAAGGAGATCCAACTGAGGCAGCACAAGGGAACTCTCGAAAGAAGAACAAGGCTAGAGGAAGATCTGAGACAAAGAAATCTGACTTTTACCAGAGCTGACCAGAGGAAAGCACAAACACAGTCCCCCACTACCACAAATAATGCAGTTGAGTTTCCCACATTTGGGGAAATCACAGGGGTCAGCATACCCAGAATGCAATGAATGAACCTAACCCTGGGAGAACAATCTTCATGACCATGGTATCTCCTATGCAAAATAAGTATGATTTGGGATAGGGCTGGGGAGGGCCGCTGCTCAGGCACATCTCTGTCAAGTAAAGGAGATTCAACTGAGGCAGCACAAGGGAACTCTCATCTGGGGACAACAACTGCAGGGAGAACACATATTTTCAGATGAACATGGGAGGGCAGAAGGCTGCCTAATACTGAAGCACCCCCAAACAACAAACCAAATGCAACAACTAGTAAAAGCATTCCTGGGAGAAGGTCTGCAGAAGACGGATTTGCATACGGTGATGTCATCCAAGCAGTGGGCCAAAGTTGGCTGGAACCCTCATCTGCATATGAAAAGAGAATAAGGGTTATGCAGGGAATGGCGGCCTTTTGCGGCGCTTGGATGACCCCTAGTTCGCATTAAACACCTCCATTCTCCTTCGGTGTGGGGCTCATGTTGGCTATGCCCCAGCCCCTGAATTATTCAAGCTGATTTCTTGCAGCAGCTGGGCACTGTAACAGCTCCAGAGCTGCTCTGTAAGGCAAGTAAAAGGGTGTGGGCCCTGCAGCACTACCTGTAGTTCGCATTGTGCGTTGGAAGGCACAAAGTAAGCAGACGGGAGAAGTCAGGATAGTGCGCAAGGGCATAGAAGGGAGCGGCTCAAGAAAAGAGAAGTGGAAACAGGCAGCAAACCAGGCTGGAGAGAGACCTGAGACAAAGAGATCTAAATTATACGAGAGCCGACCAGGGGAAACACAAATTATGCAGTCAAGTGTCCCACATTTGGGGAAATCGCAGGAGCAGCACACCCAGAATGCAATGGGTGAGCCTTGCCCTGGGAGAAGCACCTTCATGATCATAGTATCTCACCTGGCAGGTAAGTAGGAGTTGGGCTAGAGCTGGGGAGGGTTGCTGCTCGGGTACCCCCCTGTCAAGTGAAGGAGATCCAACTGAGGCAGCACAAGGGAACTCTCGAAAGAAGAACAAGGCTAGAGGAAAATCTGAGACAAAGAAATCTGACTTTTACCAGAGCTGACCAGAGGAAAGCACAAACACAGTCCCCCACTACCACAAATAATGCAGTCGAGTTTCCCACATTTGGGGAAATCACAGGGGTCAGCATACCAAAAATGCAATGAATGAACCTCACCCTCGGAGAACAATCTTCATGACCATGGTATCTCCTATGCAAAATAAGTATGATTTGGGATAGGGCTGGGGAGGGCCGCTGCTCAGGCACATCTCTGTCAAGTAAAGGAGATTCAACTGAGGCAGCACAAGGGAACTCCCATCTGGGGACAACAACTGCAGGGAGAACACATATTTTCAGATGAACATGGGAGGGCAGAAGGCTGCCTAATACTGAAGCACCCCCAAACAACAAACCAAATGCAACAACTAGTACAAGCATTCCTGGGGGAAGTTCTGCAGAAGACGGATTTGCATACGGTGATGTCATCCAAGCAGTGGGCCAAAGTTGGCTGGAACCCTCATCTGCATATGAAAAGAGAAAAGGGGTATGCAGGGCATGGCGGCCTTTTGCGGCGCTTGGATGACCCTTAGTTCGCATTAAACACCTCCACCCTCCTTCGGTGTGGGGCTCATGTTGGCTATGCCCCAGCCCCTGAAGCATTCAAGCTGATTTCTTGCAGCAGCTGGGCACTGTAACAGCTCCAGAGCTGCTCTGTACGGCAAGTAAAAGGGTGTGGGCCCTGCAGCACTACCTGTAGTTTGCATTGTGCATTGGAAGGCACTTAAGAATAGAGAAGTGGAAACAGACAGCAAACTAGGCTGGAGAGAGACCTGAGACAAAGAGATCTGAATTATACGAGAGCCGACCAGGGGAAACACAAATTATGCAGTCAAGTTTCCCACATTTGGGGAAATCGCAGGAGCAGCACACCCAGAGTGCAATAGGTGAGCCTTGCCCTGGGAGAAGCACCTACGTGATCATAGTATCTCACCTGGCAGGTAAGTAGGAGTTGGGCTAGAGCTGGGGAGGGTCGCTGCTCGGGTACCCCCCTGTCAAGTGAAGGAGATCCAACTGAGGCAGCACAAGGGAATTCTCGAAAGAAGAACAAGGCTAGAGGAAGATCTGAGACAAAGAAATCTGACTTTTACCTGAGCTGACCAGAGGAAAACACAAACACAGTCCCCCACTACCACAAATAATGCTGTCGAGTTTCACACATTTGGGGAAATCACAGGGGTCAGCATACCCAGAATGCAATGAATGAACCTCACACTGGGAGAATAATCTTCATGACCATGGTATCTCCTATGCAAAATAAGTATGATTTGGGATAGGGCTGGGGAGGGCCGCTGCTCAGGCACATCTCTGTCAAGTAAAGGAGATTCAACTGAGGCAGCATAAGGGAACTCTCATCTGGGGACAACAACTGCAGGGAGAACACATATTTTCAGATGAACATGGGAGGGCAGAAGGCTGCCTAATACTGAAGCACCCCCAAACAACAAACCAAATGCAACAACTAGTGCAAGCATTCCTGGGGGAAGGCCTGCAGCAGATGGATTTGCATATGGTGATGTCATCCAAGCAGTGGGTCAAAGTTGGCTTCAACCCTCGTCTGCATATGAAAAGAGAAAAGGGGCGTGCAGGGCATGGCGGCCTTTTGCGGCGCTTGGATGACCCCTAGTTCGCATTAAACACCTCCACCCTCCTTTGGTGTGGGGCTCATGTTGGCTATGCCCCAGCCCCTGAAGCATTCAAGCTGATTTCTTGCAGTAGCTGGGCACTGTAACAGCTCCAGAGCTGCTCTGTACGGCAAGTAAAAGGGTGTGGGCCCTGCAGCACTACCTGTAGTTTGCATTGTGCATTGGAAGGCACAAAGTAAGCAGACGGGAGAAGTAAGGATAGTGCGCAAGGCCATAGAATGGAGCGGCTTAAGAAAAGAGAAGTGGAAACAGACAGCAAACTAGGCTGGAGAGAGACCTGAGACAAAGAGATCTGAATTATACGAGAGCCGACCAGGGGAAACACAAATTATGCAGTCAAGTTTCCCACATTTGGGGAAATCGCAGGGGCAGCACATCCAGAGTGCAATGGGTGAGCCTTGCCCTGGGAGAAGCACCTTCATGATCATAGTATCTCACCTGGCAGGTAAGTAGGAGTTGGGCTAGAGCTGGGGAGGGTTGCTGCTCGGGTACCCCCCTGTCAAGTGAAGGAGATCCAACTGAGGCAGCACAAGGGAACTCTCGAAAGAAGAACAAGGCTAGAGGAAAATCTGAGACAAAGAAATCTGACTTTTACCAGAGCTGACCAGAGGAAAGCACAAACACAGTCCCCCACTACCACAAATAATGCAGTCGAGTTTCCCACATTTGGGGAAATCACAGGGGTCAGCATACCCAAAATGCAATGAATGAACCTCACCCTCGGAGAACAATCTTCATGACCATGGTATCTCCTATGCAAAATAAGTATGATTTGGGATAGGGCTGGGGAGGGCCGCTGCTCAGGCACATCTCTGTCAAGTAAAGGAGATTCAACTGAGGCAGCACAAGGGAACTCCCATCTGGGGACAACAACTGCAGGGAGAACACATATTTTCAGATGAACATGGGAGTTTGATACCTTGGCTGATGATAACCTCAAGTTGGGTCATTCGGTGTTGCAGAGTCGTACGCACTCTCCCACCCGTTCAAGAGCTTTGGTATAACCCCATGGTTCTTAATGTGACCCCAGCATCCTCTAGGTCGTATGAGAAAATAGGATTTTAATACCTACCGGTAAATCCTTTTCTCTTAGTACGTAGAGGATGCTGGGCACCCGTCCCAGTCCATACTGTGTCTGCAGTTATTACTTGTGGTTATACACATGTTGTGTTACGGTTCTGGTCAGCTTTTTGCTGCAATTGTTCATGCCGTTGGCTTGTGTTCTATTGAATGCCACGTTCTGCGGCATGCTTAAGGTGTGAGCTGGTAAGATGCTCACCTTAGTTTAACTATAAATCCTTTCCTCGAAATGTCCGTCTCCCTGGGCACAGTTCCTATAACTGGAGTCTGGAGGAGGGGCATAGAGGGAGGAGCCAGTTCACACCCTTTGAAAGTCTTAAAGTGCCCATGTCTCTTGCGGATCCCGTCTATACCCCATGGTTCTTAATGTGACCCCAGCATCCTCTACGGACTAAGAGAAAAGGATGCCCTTGTGTACTGTCCTGACTTCTCCTCCCGTCTGCTTACTTTGTGCCTTCCAACGCACAATGCGAACTACAGGTGGTGCTGCAGGGCCCACACCCTTTAACTTGCCTTACAGAGCAGCTCTGGAGCTGTTACAGTGCCCAGCTGCTGCAAGAAATCAGCTTGAATGCTTCAGGGGATGGGGCATGGCCAACATGAGCCCCACACCAAAGGAGGGTGGGGGTGTTTAATGCGAACAAGGGGTCATCCAAGCACTGCAAAAGGCCGCCATGCCCTGCATGCCCCTTTTCTCTATGGAATCCGAATCTCGCAAGAATCCGACAGCGGGATGATGACATTTTCCCTTGTTCAGGTTTTCCGAGTCAGGCGGGAACAACCGAGCCTGCCTCGGACCAGTGTAAACCACGTGGAGTTCGTCGGGAATTCGGTTCTCGGAGAACCGAACCCGCTCCTCTCTACCTGAACAAGGGAAAATGTCATCATCCCGCTGTCGGATTCTCGCGAGATTCGGATTCCATATAAAGAGCTGCGCGTTGCCGCCATTTTTACTCGTGCATTGAAGAGAGAGCGGAGAGGACGTGGCTATGTTCTCTCAGTGGAAATCTCAATATCAGTGCCCAGTATCAGTGGTTACTTATTGCTGCTCAGTAATACTAGTAGTGTGTCTCTCCTGCTCAGTGTCAGTTCTCTGTAGTATCCTCATCAGTGCTCAGTATCACTGCTCATTGTCTTGTGCTGCATTGTGGTGCTCAGCATACAACAGTACATTACTAATAGTCCAGTGCTGCATCTTGCTGCTCATGTTGGCTATGCCCCAGCCCCTGAAGCATTCAAGCTGATTTCTTGCAGCAGCTGGGCACTGTAACAGCTCCAGAGCTGCTCTGAAAGGCAAGTAAAAGGGTGTGGGCCCTGCAGCACTACCTGTAGTTTGCATTGTGCGTTGGAAGGCACAAAGTAAGCAGACAGGAGAAGTCAGGAGAGTGCACAAGGGCATAGAAGGCAGCGGCTCAAGAAAAGAGAAGTGGAAACAGACAGCAAACTAGGCTGGAGAGAGACCTGAGACAAAGAGATCTGAATTATACGAGTAGCCGACTAGAGGAAACACAAATTATGCAGTCAAGTGTCCCACATTTGGGGAAATCGTAGGAGCAGCACACCCAGAGTGCAATGGGTGAGCCTTGCCCTGGGAGAAGCACCTTCATGATCATAGTATCCCACCTGGCAGGTAAGTAGGAGTTGGGCTAGAGATGGGGAGGGTCGCTGCTCGGGCACCCCCCTGTCAAGTGAAGGAGATCCAACTGAGGCAGCACAAGGAAACTCTCGAAAAAAGAACAAGGCTAGAGGAAGATCTGAGACAAAGAAATCTGTCTTTTACCAGAGCTGACCAGAGGAAAGCACAAACACAGTCCCCCACTACCACAATTAATGCAGTCGAGTTTCCCACATTTGGGGAAATCACAGGGGTCAGCATACCCAGAATGCAATGAATGAACCTCACCCTGGGAGAACAATCTTCATGACCATGGAAACTCCTATGCAAAATAAGTATGATTTGGGATAGGGCTGGGGAGGGCCGCTGCTCAGGCACATCTCTGTCAAGTAAAGGAGATTCAACTGAGGCAGCACAAGGGAACTCTCATCTGGGGACAACAACTGCAGGGAGAACACATATTTTCAGATGAACATGGGAGGGCAGAAGGCTGCCTAATACTGAAGCACCCCCAAACAACAAACCAAATGTAACAACTAGTAAAAGCATTCCTGGGAGAAGGTCTGCAGAAGACGGATTTGCATACGGTGATGTCATCCAAGCAGTGGGCCAAAGTTGGCTGGAACCCTCATCTGCATATGAAAAGAGAAAAGGGTTATGCAGGGCATGGCGGCCTTTTGCGGTGCTTGGATGACCCCTAGTTCGCATTAAATACCTCCACCCTCCTTCGGTGTGGGGCTCATGTTGGCTATGCCCCAGCCCCTGAAGCATTCAAGCTGATTTCTTGCAGCAGCTGGGCACTGTAACAGCTCCAGAGCTGCTCTGTACGGCAAGTAAAAGGGTGTGGGCCCTGCAGCACTACCTGTAGTTCGCATTGTGCGTTGGAAGGCACAAAGTAAGCAGACGGGAGAAGTCAGGATAGTGCGCAAGGGCATAGAAGGGAGCGGCTCAAGAAAACAGAAGTGGAAACAGACAGCAAACTAGGCTGGAGAGAGACCTGAAACAAAGAGATCTGAATTATACGAGAGCCGACCAGGGGAAACACAAATTATGCAGTCAAGTTTCCCACATTTGGGGAAATCGCAGGAGCAGCACACCCAGAGTGCAATGGGTGAGCCTTGCCCTGGGAGATGCACCTTCATGATCATAGTATCTCACCTGGCAGGTATGTAGGAGTTGGGCTAGAGCTGGGGAGGGTCGCTGCTCGGGTACCCCCCTGTCAAGTGAAGGAGATCAAACTGAGGCAGCACAATGGAACTCTCGAAAGAAGAACAAGGCTAGAGGAAGATCTGAGACAAAGAAATCTGACTTTTACCAGAGCTGACAAGAGGAAAACACAAACACAGTCCCCCACTACCACAAATAATGCAGTTGAGTTTCCCACATTTGGGGAAATCACAGGGGTCAGCATACCCAGAATGCAATGAATGAACCTCACCCTGGGAGAACAATCTTTATGACCATGGTATCTCCTATGCAAAATAAGTATGATTTGAGATAGGGCTGGGGAGGGCCGCTGCTCAGGCACATCTCTGTCAAGTAAAGGAGATTCAACTGAGGCAGCACAAGGGAACTCTCATCTGGGGACAACAACTGCCGGGAGAACACATATTTTCAGATGAACATGGGAGGGCAGAAGGCTGCCTAATACTGAAGCACGCCCAAACAACAAACCAAATGCAACAACTAGTACAAGCATTCCTGGGAGAAGGTCTGCAGAAGACGGATTTACATACGGTGATGTCATCCAAGCAGTGGGCCAAAGTTGGCTGGAACCCTCATCTGCATATGTTGAAGATACAATTTGTGAATTGCATTTAACACTATCTCCCTTTCCTGGGGAGAAGATGGTAGGGCCGATTTGAAAAACCGGCGAGGAGGCACCTCTTCGAATTTCAGCTTGTAACCCTGAGAAACAATTTCTATTGCCTAGGGATCCACCTGCGAATGAACCCAGATGTGGCTGAAAACTCGAAGACGTGCCCCCAACTGGGCGGACTCCTTTAGCGGAGCCCCAGCGTCATGCGGTGGATTTTGTAGAGGCCGGGGAGGACTTCTGTTCCTGGGAACTAGCTGTGTTGTGCAGCTTCTTCCCTCTGCCCTTACCTCTGGCAAGAAAGGACGCACCTCGTACTTTCTTGTTTCTCTGTGATCGAAAGGACTGCATTTGATAATGTGGTGCTTTCTTAGGCTGTGAGGGAATATAAGGCAAAAAATTTGATTTACCAGCTGTAGCTGTGGAGACTAGGTCCGAGAGACCTTTCCCAAACAATTCCTCACCCCTGTAAGGTAAAACCTCCATATGCCTTTTTGAGTCGGCATCACCTGTCCATTGCCGGGTCCATAGGACTCGTCTAGCAGAAATCGACATAGCGTTTATTCTAGAACCCAGTAGACTAATGTCACTTTGAGCATCTCTCATATATAGGACAGCATCTTTTATATGCCCTATGGTCAATAACATAGCATCCTTATCTAGGGTCTCAATCTCTGCTGATAAGGTATCTGTCCATGCTGCCACCGCGCTACAACCCCGGCCGACGCAATTGCCGGTCTGAGTAAGGTACCAGAATGTGTGTAAATGGACTTTAGGGTAACCTCCTGCTTGCGGTCAGCAGGGTCCCTGATGGTAGCCGTATCCTGGGATGGCAGCGCTACCTTTTTGGATAAGCGTGTCAATGCTTTATCCACCCTAGGGGAGGATTCCCACCGTATCCTGTCCATTGGCGGGAAAGGATACGCCATAAGAATCCTTTTGGGAATCTGCAGCTTTTTGTCTGGAGATTCCCAAGCTTTTTCACATAATTCGTTCAACTCATGTGAGGGGGGAAAGGTTATCTCAGGTTTCTTTCCCTTATACATGTGTACCCTCGTGTCAGGGACAGGGGACTCTGTGATGTGCAAAACATCTTTTATTGCAATAATCATATATCGAATACATTTAGCCAATTTTGGCTGTAACTTTGCATCATCGTAGTCGACACTGGAGTCAGAATCTGTGTCGGTATCTGTGTCAACTATTTGGGATAGTGGGCGCTTTTGAGACCCCGAAGGTCCCTGCGACATAGGGACAGGCATGGGTTGACTCCCTGACTGTTCCCTAGCTTCAGCTTTGTCTAATCTCTTGTGTAATAAGTTTACATTAGCACTTAAAACATTCCACATATCCATCCAGTCAGGTGTCGGCGTTGTCGATGGAGACACCACATTAATTTGCTCCTGCTCCTCTCTAGGAGAGCCTTCTACCTCAGACATGTCGACACACGTGTACCGACACACCATACACTCAGGGAATCCTCTTATCTGAGGACAGTTCCCCAACAAGGCCCTTTGGAGAGACAGAGAGAGAGAGTATGCCAGCACACACCCCAGCGCTATATGACCCAGGAAAAAAACACAATAATTTTATGTTTACCCAGTAGCGCTGTATTTCCATATATATATGCGCCTAATTATGTGCCCCCCTCTTCTTTAAGACCCTCTTTTTACCGTGGTATAAGCAGGGGAGAGTCCGTGGAGCTTCCCCTCAGCGGTGCTGTGGAGAAAATGGCGCTGGTGAGTGCTGAGGGAGAAGCCCCACCCCCTCAGCGACGGGCTTCTGTCCCGCTGAAATATAGTAAAAAAATGGCGGGGGCTCTTATATATATATATACAGTGCCTAGCTGCATATATATTTATTTTGCCAAAGAGAGGTCTATATTGCTGCCCAGGGCGTCCCCCCTGCGCCCTTCACCCTTACACTGACTGCCGTGTGTGAGGTGTATTGGAGCAATGGAGCACAGCTTTACTGCTGTGCGTTACCTCAGTGAAGATCATGAAGTCTTCCGCTGCCTCTGAAGTCTTCTTTTCTTCTCATACTCACCCGGCTTCTATCTTCCGGCTCTGCGTGGGGGACGGCGGCGCGGCTCTGGGACGGACGGCGAGGGTGAGACCTGCGTACCGATCCCTCTGGAGCTAATGCTGTACAGTAGCCTAAGAAGCAGAGCCTATCAACTCACAGAAGTAGGTGTGCATCTCTCCCCTCCGCCCCTCGATGCAGGGAGTCTGTTGCCAGCAGGCTCCCTGAAAATAAAAAAATCTAACAAATATACTTTCTGTCAGGAAACTCAGGAGAGCTCCCTGAAAAGCACCCAGTCTCCTCTGGGCACAGTAGTAAACTGAGGTCTGGAGGAGGGGCATAGAGGGAGGAGCCAGTGCACACCAAGATCTAAAGTCTTTCTTAAAGTGCCCATGTCTCCTGCGGAGCCCGTCTATCCTTACGGAGTCCCCAGCATCCTCTAGGACGTAAGAGAAAAATTATGCTGGCAGAAAAATCCAATTGAGTGATTAAACAGCTCCAGAGCTGCTCTGTAAGGCAAGTAAAAGGGTGTGGGCCCTGCAGCACTACCTGTAGTTTGCATTGTGCATTGGAAGCCTAGTTTGCTGTCTGTTTCCACTTCTTTTTTCTTGAGCCCCTCCCGTCTATACCCTTGTGCACTATCCTGACTTCTCCTCCCGTCTGCTTACTTTGTGCCTTCCAATGCACAATGCAAACTACAGGTAGTGCTGCAGGGCCCACACCCTTTTACTTGCCTTATAGAGCAGCTCTTGAGCTGTTACAGTGCCCAGCTGCTGCAAGAAATCAGCGTGAATGCTTCAGGGGCTGGGGCATGGCCAACATGAGCCCCACAACGAAGGAGGGTGGGGGTGTTTAATGCGAACTAGGGGTCTCGCACAATGCGAACTACAGGTAGTGCTGCAGGGCCCACACCCTTTTACTTGCCTTACAGAGCAGCTCTAGAGCTGTTACAGTGCCCAGCTGCTGCAAGAAATCAGCTTGAATCCTTCAGGGGCTGGGGCATAGCCAACATGAGCCCCACACCGACGGAGGGTGGAGGTGTTTAATGCGAACTAGGGGTCATCCAAGTGCCGCAAAAGGCCGCCATGCCCTGCACGCCCCTTTTCTCTTTTCATATGCAGACGAGGGTTGAAGCCAACTTTGACCCACTGCTTGGATGACATCGCCATATGCAAATCCATCTGCTGCAGGCCTTCCCCCAGGAATGCTTGCACTAGTTGTTGCATTTGGTTTGTTGTTTGGGGGTGCTTCAGTATTAGGCAGCCTTCTGCCCTCCCATGTTCATCTGAAAATATGTGTTCTCCCTGCAGTTGTTGTCCCCAGATGAGAGTTCCCTTGTGCTGCCTCAGTTGAATCTCCTTTACTTGACAGAGATGTGCCTGAGCAGCGGCCCTCCCCAGCCCTATCCCAAATCATACTTATTTTGCATAGGAGATACCATGGTCATGAAGACTGTTCTCCCAGGGTGCGGTTCATTCATTGCATTCTGGGTATGCTCACCCCTGTGATTTCCCCAAATGTGGGAAACTCGACTGCATTATTTAATGCGAACTAGGGGTCATCCAAGCACCGCAAAAGGCCGCCATGCCCTGCATACCCCTTTTCTCTTTTCATAAGCAGACGAGGTTTGAAGCCAACTTTGACCCACTGCTTGGATGACATCACTTGCTGCCTTTCCAATGAAGCAAGTTTAATTTAATAATAGGTGAAAAACCATCCCTACAAAGGTGTTAATCAGATACTTGGCTTTGTGGACACTTTTCAGAGCACAAATTTGTTAGCATAAAAATAAAGCCAGAAAATGAAGAGCTGTTTAATCACTCAATTGGATTTTTCTGCCAGCATATTTCTTTTTCTCTGCAACCCACTGCTAAATTGTGCTTCCTAGCTGTTTTTATAAAATCACTGAATCAAATCTAACTCTGATTACATCAGAGAAGGCCAGGTACCCTACACCATAACAGGGGGTTTGAAATTTTGACTTGTCTACTTAAAGATCACCAAAATCTGATAACAAGGTCAATTAAGTCCCTGGGTGGGATTGAACCACCAACCTTTCGGTTAATAGCCTTACACACTAACTGATTGCGCCACAGCGACACTTTGCAAAAGTACATACTGACAAAGGCTAATAAGCATTCATCTAGAACGATTCCTAGAAACATTTTAAAAAGTCAATAATGTGGAGAGTTTTTGTAAGATGTTTCTTCCATCAACCAATGAAGAAACACATTGGTACTTTCCCATGATGAGTGAGTGCTTCAGGATCTTTTGCACTTACATGTGCAGCAGAGTACTGTAATGGAAGCATGCTGGGTCCATAACCCAGAGGTAGGCAGATTGAAACTATCCTCTGCTATATGCATTTTTTTTGTTAATTAAAGTAATCCAAAACTGGGATTGATATTTTTGCTCTTTTATTTTTACTTAAAGTACAATAACTTTTACCATTTTAATTTGTTTTAATAGTATATTGACAGTATTGTTTTCTTTCAAAAATCCAATTAATTTTCTTTACCCGATTATTAAAATGGTAATTGACAAAAACAAACTACATTGTCACCAGAAGAGCAATACAAAATGTACAAGTGATATATTAAAATCATCTTTCCAGCTTGAATTTCAATGATGCATTGGGGCAACGATTTTGTGAGAAACATCTTCACCCTTAAATAAAGATTTTCTTAATTCCTTACCTGTGTGCTAATTAGATATCACCTTGTTTTCACATTAAACAGACTTCCACATGAGAAAACAGCAAATATGCAGTGGCGTTAATGTTTCCTGGTGTCAACCTGTATTATTTCCGTAGATATTGAAATGAGGATGCATCTTGCTGCCTTTCCAATGAAACAAGTTTAATTTAGTAATAGGTGAAAAACCATCCCTACAAAGATGTTAATCAGATACTTGGCTTTGTGGACACTTTTCAGAGAACAAATTTGTAATCATAAAAATAAAGCCAGAAAATGAAGAGCTGTTTAATCACTCAATTGGATTTTTCTGCCAGCATTTTTCTTTTTCTCTGCAACCACTGCTAAATTGTGCTTCCTAGCTGTTTTTTTATAAAATCACTTAATCAAATCTAACTCTGATTACATCAGAGAAGGCCAGGTACCCTATACCATAAGAGGGGGTTTGCAATTTTGACTTGTCTACTTAAATATCACCAAAATCTGATCACAAGGTCAATTACGTCCCTGGGTGGGATTGAACCACCAACCTTTTGATAATTAGCTGAACACACTAACCGATTGCGCCACAGAGACACTTTGCAAAAAGCACATACTGACAAAGACTAATAAGCATTCATCTAGAATGTTTCCTAGAAAAACTTTAAAAAGTCAATAATCTGGAGAGTTTTTGTAAGATGTTTCTTCCAGCAACCAATGAAGAAACACATTGGTACTTTCGCATGATGAGTGAGTGCTTCAGGATCTCTTGCACTTACATGTGCAGCAGAGTACTGCAATGGAAGCATGCTGGGCCCATAACCCAGAGGTAGGCAGATTGAAACTATCCTTTGCTATATGATTTTTTTTTTTTTGTTCATTAAAGTAATCCAAAACTGGGATTGATATTTTAGCTTTTATTTTTACTTAAAGTACAATAACTTTTACCATTTTAATTTGTTTTAATAGTATATTGACAGTATTGTTTTCTTTCAAAAATCCACTTAATTTTCTTTACCCTATTATTAAAATGGTAATTGACAAAAACAAACTACATTGTCACCATAAGAGCAATACAAAATGTACAAGTGATATATTAAAATCATCTTTCCAGCTTGAATTTCAATGATGCATTGGGGCAACGATTTTGTGAGAAACATCTTCACCCTTAAATAAAGATTTTCTTAATTCCTTACCTGTGTGCTAATTAGATATCACCTTGTTTTCACATTAAACAGACTTCCACATGAGAAAGCAGCAAGGATGCAGTGGCGTTAATGTTTCCTGGTGTCAACCTGTATTATTTCAGTAGATATTGAAATGAGGATGCATCTTGCTGCCTTTCCAATGAAGCAAGTTTAATTTAGTAATAGGTGAAAAACCATCCCTACAAATATGTTAATCAGATACTTGGCTTTGTGGACACTTTTCAGAGAACAAATTAGTTAGCATAAAAATAAAGCCAGAAAATGAAGAGCTGTTTAATCACTCAATTGGATTTTTCTGCCAGCATATTTCTTTTTCTCTGCAACCCACTGCCAAATTGAGCTTCCTAGCTGTTTTTATAAAATCACTGAATCAAATCTAACTCTGATTACATCAGAGAAGGCCAGGTACCCTACACCATAACAGGGGGTTTGAAATTTTGACTTGTCTACTTAAAGATCACCAAAATCTGATAACAAGGTCAATTAAGTCCCTGGGTGGGATTGAACAACCAACCTTTTGGTTAATAGCCTTACACACTAACTGATTGCGCCACAGCTACACTTTGCAAAAGTACATACTGACAAAGGCTAATAAGCATTCATCTAGAACGATTCCTAGAAACATTTTAAAAAGTCAATAATGTGGAGAGTTTTTGTAAGATGTTTCTTCCATCAACCAATGAAGAAACACATTGGTACTTTCCCATGATAAGTGAGTGCTTCAGGACCTCTTGCACTTACATGTGCAGCAGAGTACTGTAATGGAAGCATGCTGGGTCCATAACCCAGAGGTAGGCAGATTGAAACTATCCTCTGCTATATGCATTTTTTTTTGTTAATTAAAGTAATCCAAAACTGGGATTGATATTTTTGCTCTTTTATTTTTACTTAAAGTACAATAACTTTTACCATTTTAATTTGTTTTAATAGTATATTGACAGTATTGTTTTCTTTCAAAAATCCACTTAATTTTCTTTACCCGATTATTAAAATGGTAATTGACAAAAACAAACTACATTGTCACCAGAAGAGCAATACAAAATGTACAAGTGATATATTAAAATCATCTTTCCAGCTTGAATTTCAATGATGCATTGGGGCAACGATTTTGTGAGAAACATCTTCACCCTTAAATAAAGATTTTCTTAATTCCTTACCTGTGTGCTAATTAGATATCACCTTGTTTTCACATTAAACAGACTTCCACATGCGAAAGCAGCAAGGATGCAGTGGCGTTAATGTTTCCTGGTGTCAACCTGTATTATTTTAGTAGACATTGAAATGAAGATGCATCTTGCTGCCTTTCCAATGAAGCAAGTTTAATTTAGTAATAGGTGAAAAACCATCCCTACAAAGGTGTTAATCAGAGACTTGGCTTTGTGGACACTTTTCAGAGAACAAATTTGTTAGTATAAAAATAAAGCCAGAAAATGAAGAGCTGTTTAATCACTCAATTGGATTTTTCTGCCAGCATATTTCTTTTTCTCTGCAACCCACTGCTAAATTGTTCTTCCTAGCTGTTTTTATAAAATCACTGAATCAAATCTAACTCTGATTACATTAGAGAAGGCCAGGTACCCTACACCATAACAGGGGGTTTGAAATTTTGACTTGTCTACTTAAAGATCACCAAAATCTGATAACAAGGTCAATTAAGTCCCTTGGTGGGATTGAACCACCAACCTTTTGGTTAATAGCCTTACACACTAACTGATTGCGCCACAGCGACACTTTTCAAAAGAACATACTGACAAAGGCTAATAAGCATTCATCTAGAACGATTCCTAGAAACATTTTAAAAAGTCAATAATGTGGAGAGTTTTTGTAAGATGTTTCTTCCATCAACCAATGAAGAAACACATTGGTACTTTCCCATGATGAGTGAGTGCTTCAGGATCTCTTGCACTTACATGTGCAGCAGAGTACTGTAATGGAAGCATGCTGGGTCCATAACCCAGAGGTAGGCAGATTGAAACTATCCTCTGCTATATGCATTTTTTTTGTTAATTAAAGTAATCCAAAACTGGGATTGATATTTTTGCTCTTTTATTTTTACTTAAAGTACAATAACTTTTACCATTTTAATTTGTTTTAATAGTATATTGACAGTATTGTTTTCTTTCAAAAATCCTATTAATTTTCTTTACCCGATTATTAAAATGGTAAGTGACAAAAACAAACTACATTGTCACCAGAAGAGCAATACAAAATGTACAAGTGATATATTAAAATCATCTTTCCAGCTTGAATTTCAATGATGCATTGGAGCAACGATTTTGTGAGAAACATCTTCACCCTTAAATAAAGATGTTCTTAATTCCTTACCTGTGTGCTAATTAGATATCACCTTGTTTTCACATTAAACAGACTTCCACATGAGAAAACAGCAAAGATGCAGTGGCGTTAATGTTTCCTGGTGTCATCCTGTATTATTTCCGTAGATATTGAAATGAGGATGCATCTTGCTGCCTTTCCAATGAAGCAAGTTTAATTTAGTAATAGGTGAAAAACCATCCCTACAAAGATGTTAATCAGATACTTGGCTTTGTGGACACTTTTCAGAGAACAAATTTGTTATCATAAAAATAAAGCCAGAAAATGAAGAGCTGTTTAATCACTCAATTGGATTTTTCTGCCAGCATTTTTCTTTTTCTCTGCAACCCACTGCTAAATTGTGCTTCCTAGCTGTTTTTTTATAAAATCACTTAATCAAATCTAACTCTGATAACATCAGAGAAGGCCAGGTACCCTACACCATAAGAGGGGGTTTGCAATTTTGACTTGTCTACTTAAATATTACCAAAATCTGATCACAAGGTCAATTACGTCCCTGGATGGGATTGAACCACCAACCTTTTGATTAATAGCTGAACACACTAACCTATTGCGCCACAGAGACACTTTGCGAAAAGTCCATACTGACAAAGACTAATAAGCATTCATCTAGAACGTTTCCTAGAAAAACTTTAAAAAGTCAATAATCTGGAGAGTTTTTGTAAGATGTTTCTTCCAGCAACCAATGAAGAAACACATTGGTACTTTCGCATGATGAGTGAGTGCTTCAGGATCTCTTGCACTTACATGTGCAGCAGAGTACTGCAATGGAAGCATGCTGGGCCCATAACCCAGAGGTAGGCAGATTGAAACTATCCTTTGCTATATGCATTTTTTTTTTGTTCATTAAAGTAATCCAAAACTGGGATTGATATTTTAGCTTTTATTCTTACTTAAAGTACAATAACTTTTACCATTTTAATTTGTTTTAATAGTATATTGACAGTATTGTTTTCTTTCAAAAATCCAATTAATTTTCTTTACCCGATTATTAAAATGGTAATTGACAAAAACAAACTACATTGTCACCAGAAGAGCAATACAAAATGTACAAGGGATATATTAAAATCATCTTTCCAGCTTGAATTTCAATGATGCATTGGGGCAACGATTTTGTGAGAAACATCTTCACCCTTAAATAAAGATTTTCTTAATTCCTTACCTGTGTGCTAATTAGATATCACCTTGTTTTCACATTAAACAGACTTCCACATGAGAAAGCAGCAAGGATGCAGTGGCGTTAATGTTTCCTGGTGTCAACCTGTATTATTTCAGTAGATATTGAAATGAGGATGCATCTTGCTGCCTTTCCAATGAAGCAAGTTTAATTTAGTAATAGGTGAAAAACCATCCCTACAAATATGTTAATCAGATACTTGGCTTTGTGGACACTTTTCAGAGAACAAATTCGTTAGCATAAAAATAAAGCCAGAAAATGAAGAGCTGTTTAATCACTCAATTGGATTTTTCTGCCAGCATATTTCTTTTTCTCTGCAACCCACTGCTAAATTGTGCTTCCTAGCTGTTTTTTTTATAAAATCACTTATTCAAATCTAACTCTGATTACATCAGAGTAGGCCAGGTACCCTACACCATAAGAAGGGGGTTTGAAATTTTGACTTGTCTACTTAAAGATCACCAAAATCTGATAACAAGGTCAATTACATCCCTGGGTGGGATTGAACCACCAACCCTTTGATTAATAACCAAACACACTAACAGATTGCGCCACAGAGACACTTTACAAACGTACATACTGACAAAGGCTAATAAGCATTCATCTAGAACGTTTCCTAGAAAAACTTTAAAAAGTCAATAATCTGGAGAGTTTTTGTAAGATGTTTCTTCCATCAACCAACGAAGAAACACATTGGTACTTTCCCATGATGAGTGAGTGCTTCAGGATCTCTTGCACTTACATGTGCAGCAGAGTACTGCAATGGAAAAATGCTGGGCCCATAACCCAGAGGTAGGCAGATTGAAACTATCCTCTGCTATATGCATTTTTTTTTGTTAATTAAAGTAATCCAAAACTGGGATTGATATTTTTGCTCTTTTATTTTTACTTAAAGTACAATAACTTTTACCATTTTAATTTGTTTTAATAGTATATTGACAGTATTGTTTTCTTTCAAAAATCCATTTAATTTTCTTTACCCTATTATTAAAATGGTAATTGACAAAAACAAACTACATTGTCACCAGAAGAGCAATACAAAATGTACAAGTGATATATTAAAATCATCTTTCCAGCTTGAATTTCAATGATGCATTGGGGCAACGATTTTGTGAGAAACACCTTCACCCTTAAATAAAGATTTTCTTAATTCCTTACCTGTGTGCTAATTAGATATCACCTTGTTTTCACATTAAACAGACTTTCACATGCGAAAACAGCAAATATGCAGTGGCGTTAATGTTTCCTGGTGTCAACCTGTATTATTTCCGTAGATATTGAAATGAGGATGCATCTTGCTGCCTTTCCAATGAAGCAAGTTTAATTTAGTAATAGGTGAAAAACCATCCCTACAAAGATGTTAATCAGATACTTGGCTTTGTGGACACTTTTCAGAGAACAAATTTGTTATCATAAAAATAAAGCCAGAAAATGAAGAGCTGTTTAATCACTCAATTGGATTTTTCTGCCAGCATTTTTCTTTTTCTCTGCAACCCACTGCTAAATTGTGCTTCCTAGCTGTTTTTTTATAAAATCACTTAATCAAATCTAACTCTGATAACATCAGAGAAGGCCAGGTACCCTACACCATAAGAGGGGGTTTGCAATTTTGACTTGTCTACTTAAATATTACCAAAATCTGATCACAAGGTCAATTACGTCCCTGGATGGGATTGAACCACCAACCTTTTGATTAATAGCTGAACACACTAACCTATTGCGCCACAGAGACACTTTGCGAAAAGTCCATACTGACAAAGACTAATAAGCATTCATCTAGAACGTTTCCTAGAAAAACTTTAAAAAGTCAATAATCTGGAGAGTTTTTGTAAGATGTTTCTTCCAGCAACCAATGAAGAAACACATTGGTACTTTCGCATGATGAGTGAGTGCTTCAGGATCTCTTGCACTTACATGTGCAGCAGAGTACTGCAATGGAAGCATGCTGGGCCCATAACCCAGAGGTAGGCAGATTGAAACTATCCTTTGCTATATGCATTTTTTTTTGTTCATTAAAGTAATCCAAAACTGGGATTGATATTTTAGCTTTTATTTTTACTTAAAGTACAATAACTTTTACCATTTTAATTTGTTTTAATAGTATATTGACAGTATTGTTTTCTTTCAAAAATCCAATTAATTTTCTTTACCCGATTATTAAAATGGTAATTGACAAAAACAAACTACATTGTCACCAGAAGAGCAATACAAAATGTACAAGGGATATATTAAAATCATCTTTCCAGCTTGAATTTCAATGATGCATTGGGGCAACGATTTTGTGAGAAACATCTTCACCCTTAAATAAAGATTTTCTTAATTCCTTACCTGTGTGCTAATTAGATATCACCTTGTTTTCACATTAAACAGACTTCCACATGAGAAAGCAGCAAGGATGCAGTGGCATTAATGTTTCCTGGTGTCAACCTGTATTATTTCAGTAGATATTGAAATGAGGATGCATCTTGCTGCCTTTCCAATGAAGCAAGTTTAATTTAGTAATAGGTGAAAAACCATCCCTACAAATATGTTAATCAGATACTTGGCTTTGTGGACACTTTTCAGAGAACAAATTCGTTAGCATAAAAATAAAGCCAGAAAATGAAGAGCTGTTTAATCACTCAATTGGATTTTTCTGCCAGCATATTTCTTTTTCTCTGCAACCCACTGCTAAATTGTGCTTCCTAGCTGTTTTTTTTATAAAATCACTTATTCAAATCTAACTCTGATTACATCAGAGTAGGCCAGGTACCCTACACCATAAGAAGGGGGTTTGAAATTTTGACTTGTCTACTTAAAGATCACCAAAATCTGATAACAAGGTCAATTACATCCCTGGGTGGGATTGAACCACCAACCCTTTGATTAATAACCAAACACACTAACAGATTGCGCCACAGAGACACTTTACAAACGTACATACTGACAAAGGCTAATAAGCATTCATCTAGAACGTTTCCTAGAAAAACTTTAAAAAGTCAATAATCTGGAGAGTTTTTGTAAGATGTTTCTTCCATCAACCAACGAAGAAACACATTGGTACTTTCCCATGATGAGTGAGTGCTTCAGGATCTCTTGCACTTACATGTGCAGCAGAGTACTGCAATGGAAAAATGCTGGGCCCATAACCCAGAGGTAGGCAGATTGAAACTATCCTCTGCTATATGCATTTTTTTTTTGTTAATTAAAGTAATCCAAAACTGGGATTGATATTTTTGCTCTTTTATTTTTACTTAAAGTACAATAACTTTTACCATTTTAATTTGTTTTAATAGTGTATTGACAGTATTGTTTTCTTTCAAAAATCCACTTAATTTTCTTTACCCTATTATTAAAATGGTAATTGACAAAAACAAACTACATTGTCACCAGAAGAGCAATACAAAATGTACAAGTGATATATTAAAATCATCTTTCCAGCTTGAATTTCAATGATGCATTGGGGCAACGATTTTGTGAGAAACACCTTCACCCTTAAATAAAGATTTTCTTAATTCCTTACCTGTGTGCTAATTAGATATCACCTTGTTTTCACATTAAACAGACTTTCACATGCGAAAACAGCAAATATGCAGTGGCGTTAATGTTTCCTGGTGTCAACCTGTATTATTTCCGTAGATATTGAAATGAGGATGCATCTTGCTGCCTTTCCAATGAAGCAAGTTTAATTTAGTAATAGGTGAAAAACCATCCCTACAAAGATGTTAATCAGATACTTGGCTTTGTGGACACTTTTCAGAGAACAAATTTGTAATCATAAAAATAAAGCCAGAAAATGAAGAGCTGTTTAATCACTCAATTGGATTTTTCTGCCAGCATTTTTCTTTTTCTCTGCAACCCACTGCTAAATTGTGCTTCCTAGCTGTTTTTTTATAAAATCACTTAATCAAATCTAACTCTGATTACATCAGAGAAGGCCAGGTACCCTATACCATAAGAGGGGGTTTGCAATTTTGACTTGTCTACTTAAATATCACCAAAATCTGATCACAAGGTCAATTACGTCCCTGGGTGGGATTGAACCACCAACCTTTTGATAAATAGCTGAACACACTAACCGATTGCGCCACAGAGACACTTTGCAAAAAGCACATACTGACAAAGACTAATAAGCATTCATCTAGAACGTTTCCTAGAAAAACTTTAAAAAGTCAATAATCTGGAGAGTTTTTGTAAGATGTTTCTTCCAGCAACCAATGAAGAAACACATTGGTACTTTCGCATGATGAGTGAGTGCTTCAGGATCTCTTGCACTTACATGTGCAGCAGAGTACTGCAATGGAAGCATGCTGGGCCCATAACCCAGAGGTAGGCAGATTGAAACTATCCTTTGCTATATGAATTTTTTTTTTTGTTCATTAAAGTAATCCAAAACTGGGATTGATATTTTAGCTTTTATTTTTACTTAAAGTACAATAACTTTTACCATTTTAATTTGTTTTAATAGTATATTGACAGTATTGTTTTCTTTCAAAAATCCACTTAATTTTCTTTACCCTATTATTAAAATGGTAATTGACAAAAACAAACTACATTGTCACCATAAGAGCAATACAAAATGTACAAGTGATATATTAAAATCATCTTTCCAGCTTGAATTTCAATGATGCATTGGGGCAACGATTTTGTGAGAAACATCTTCACCCTTAAATAAAGATTTTCTTAATTCCTTACCTGTGTGCTAATTAGATATCACCTTGTTTTCACATTAAACAGACTTCCACATGAGAAAGCAGCAAGGATGCAGTGGCGTTAATGTTTCCTGGTGTCAACCTGTATTATTTCAGTAGATATTGAAATGAGGATGCATCTTGCTGCCTTTCCAATGAAGCAAGTTTAATTTAGTAATAGGTGAAAAACCATCCCTACAAATATGTTAATCAGATACTTGGCTTTGTGGACACTTTTCAGAGAACAAATTAGTTAGCATAAAAATAAAGCCAGAAAATGAAGAGCTGTTTAATCACTCAATTGGATTTTTCTGCCAGCATATTTCTTTTTCTCTGCAACCCACTGCCAAATTGTGCTTCCTAGCTGTTTTTATAAAATCACTGAATCAAATCTAACTCTGATTACATCAGAGAAGGCCAGGTACCCTACACCATAACAGGGGGTTTGAAATTTTGACTTGTCTACTTAAAGATCACCAAAATCTGATAACAAGGTCAATTAAGTCCCTGGGTGGGATTGAATAACCAACCTTTTGGTTAATAGCCTTACACACTAACTGATTGCGCCACAGCTACACTTTGCAAAAGTACATACTGACAAAGGCTAATAAGCATTCATCTAGAACGATTCCTAGAAACATTTTAAAAAGTCAATAATGTGGAGAGTTTTTGTAAGATGTTTCTTCCATCAACCAATGAAGAAACACATTGGTACTTTCCCATGATAAGTGAGTGCTTCAGGACCTCTTGCACTTACATGTGCAGCAGAGTACTGTAATGGAAGCATGCTGGGTCCATAACCCAGAGGTAGGCAGATTGAAACTATCCTCTGCTATATGCATTTTTTTTTGTTAATTAAAGTAATCCAAAACTGGGATTGATATTTTTGCTCTTTTATTTTTACTTAAAGTACAATAACTTTTACCATTTTAATTTGTTTTAATAGTATATTGACAGTATTGTTTTCTTTCAAAAATCCACTTAATTTTCTTTACCCGATTTTTAAAATGGTAATTGACAAAAACAAACTACATTGTCACCAGAAGAGCAATACAAAATGTACAAGTGATATATTAAAATCATCTTTCCAGCTTGAATTTCAATGATGCATTGGGGCAACGATTTTGTGAGAAACATCTTCACCCTTAAATAAAGATTTTCTTAATTCCTTACCTGTGTGCTAATTAGATATCACCTTGTTTTCATATTAAACAGACTTCCACATGCGAAAGCAGCAAGGATGCAGTGGCGTTAATGTTTCCTGGTGTCAACCTGTATTATTTCAGTAGACATTGAAATGAAGATGCATCTTGCTGCCTTTCCAATGAAGCAAGTTTAATTTAGTAATAGGTGAAAAACCATCCCTACAAAGGTGTTAATCAGAGACTTGGCTTTGTGGACACTTTTCAGAGAACAAATTTGTTAGTATAAAAATAAAGCCAGAAAATGAAGAGCTGTTTAATCACTCAATTGGATTTTTCTGCCAGCATATTTCTTTTTCTCTGCAACCCACTGCTAAATTGTTCTTCCTAGCTGTTTTTATAAAATCACTGAATCAAATCTAACTCTGATTACATTAGAGAAGGCCAGGTACCCTACACCATAACAGGGGGTTTGAAATTTTGACTTGTCTACTTAAAGATCACCAAAATCTGATAACAAGGTCAATTAAGTCCCTTGGTGGGATTGAATCACCAAACTTTTGGTTAATAGCCTTACACACTAACTGATTGCGCCACAGCGACACTTTGCAAAAGAACATACTGACAAAGGCTAATAAGCATTCATCTAGAACGATTCCTAGAAACATTTTAAAAAGTCAATAATGTGGAGAGTTTTTGTAAGATGTTTCTTCCATCACCCAATGAAGAAACACATTGGTACTTTCCCATGATGAGTGAGTGCTTCAGGATCTCTTGCACTTACATGTGCAGCAGAGTACTGTAATGGAAGCATGCTGGGTCCATAACCCAGAGGTAGGCAGATTGAAACTATCCTCTGCTATATGCATTTTTTTTGTTAATTAAAGTAATCCAAAACTGGGATTGATATTTTTGCTCTTTTATTTTTACTTAAAGTACAATAACTTTTACCATTTTAATTTGTTTTAATAGTATATTGACAGTATTGTTTTCTTTCAAAAATCCTATTAATTTTCTTTACCCGATTATTAAAATGGTAATTGACAAAAACAAACTACATTGTCACCAGAAGAGCAATACAAAATGTACAAGTGATATATTAAAATCATCTTTCCAGCTTGAATTTCAATGATGCATTGGGGCAACGATTTTGTGAGAAACATCTTCACCCTTAAATAAAGATGTTCTTAATTCCTTACCTGTGTGCTAATTAGATATCACCTTGTTTTCACATTAAACAGACTTCCACATGAGAAAACAGCAAAGATGCAGTGGCGTTAATGTTTCCTGGTGTCAACCTGTATTATTTCCGTAGATATTGAAATGAGGATGCATCTTGCTGCCTTTCCAATGAAGCAAGTTTAATTTAGTAATAGGTGAAAAACCATCCCTACAAAGATGTTAATCAGATACTTGGCTTTGTGGACACTTTTCAGAGAACAAATTTGTTATCATAAAAATAAAGCCAGAAAATGAAGAGCTGTTTAATCACTCAATTGGATTTTTCTGCCAGCATTTTTCTTTTTCTCTGCAACCCACTGCTAAATTGTGCTTCCTAGCTGTTTTTTTATAAAATCACTTAATGAAATCTAACTCTGATTACATCAGAGAAGGCCAGGTACCCTACACCATAAGAGGGGGTTTGCAATTTTGACTTGTCTACTTAAATATTACCAAAATCTGATCACAAGGTCAATTACGTCCCTGGATGGGATTGAACCACCAACCTTTTGATTAATAGCTGAACACACTAACCGATTGCGCCACAGAGACACTTTGCGAAAAGTACATACTGACAAAGACTAATAAGCATTCATCTAGAACGTTTCCTAGAAAAACTTTAAAAAGTCAATAATCTGGAGAGTTTTTGTAAGATGTTTCTTCCAGCAACCAATGAAGAAACACATTGGTACTTTCGCATGATGAGTGAGTGCTTCAGGATCTCTTGCACTTACATGTGCAGCAGAGTACTGCAATGGAAGCATGCTGGGCCCATAACCCAGAGGTAGGCAGATTGAAACTATCCTTTGCTATATGCATTTTTTTTTTGTTCATTAAAGTAATCCAAAACTGGGATTGATATTTTAGCTTTTATTTTTACTTAAAGTACAATAACTTTTACCATTTTAATTTGTTTTAATAGTATATTGACAGTATTGTTTTCTTTCAAAAATCCAATTAATTTTCTTTACCCGATTATTAAAATGGTAATTGACAAAAACAAACTACATTGTCACCAGAAGAGCAATACAAAATGTACAAGTGATATATTAAAATCATCTTTCCAGCTTGAATTTCAATGATGCATTGGGGCAACGATTTTGTGAGAAACATCTTCACCCTTAAATAAAGATTTTCTTAATTCCTTACCTGTGTGCTAATTAGATATCACCTTGTTTTCACATTAAACAGACTTCCACATGAGAAAGCAGCAAGGATGCAGTGGCGTTAATGTTTCCTGGTGTCAACCTGTATTATTTCAGTAGATATTGAAATGAGGATGCATCTTGCTGCCTTTCCAATGAAGCAAGTTTAATTTAGTAATAGGTGAAAAACCATCCCTACAAATATGTTAATCAGATACTTGGCTTTGTGGACACTTTTCAGAGAACAAATTCGTTAGCATAAAAATAAAGCCAGAAAATGAAGAGCTGTTTAATCACTCAATTGGATTTTTCTGCCAGCATATTTCTTTTTCTCTGCAACCCACTGCTAAATTGTGCTTCCTAGCTGTTTTTTTTATAAAACCACTTATTCAAATCTAACTCTGATTACATCAGAGTAGGCCAGGTACCCTACACCATAAGAAGGGGGTTTGAAATTTTGACTTGTCTACTTAAAGATCACCAAAATCTGATAACAAGGTCAATTACTTCCCTGGGTGGGATTGAACCACCAACCCTTTGATTAATAACCAAACACACTAACAGATTGCGCCACAGAGACACTTTACAAACGTACATACTGACAAAGGCTAATAAGCATTCATCTAGAACGTTTCCTAGAAAAACTTTAAAAAGTCAATAATCTGGAGAGTTTTTGTAAGATGTTTCTTCCATCAACCAACGAAGAAACACATTGGTACTTTCCCATGATGAGTGAGTGCTTCAGGATCTCTTGCATTTACATGTGCAGCAGAGTACTGCAATGGAAAAATGCTGGGCCCATAACCCAGAGGTAGGCAGATTGAAACTATCCTTTGCTATATGCATTTTTTTTTGTTAATTAAAGTAATCCAAAACTGGGATTGATATTTTTGCTCTTTTATTTTTACTTAAAGTACAATAACTTTTACCATTTTAATTTGTTTTAATAGTATATTGACAGTATTGTTTTCTTTCAAAAATCCACTTAATTTTCTTTACCCTATTATTAAAATGGTAATTGACAAAAACAAACGACATTGTCACCAGAAGAGCAATACAAAATGTACAAGTGATATATTAAAATCATCTTTCCAGCTTGAATTTCAATGATGCATTGGGGCAACGATTTTGTGAGAAACACCTTCACCCTTAAATAAAGATTTTCTTAATTCCTTACCTGTGTGCTAATTAGATATCACCTTGTTTTCACATTAAACAGACTTCCACATGCGAAAGCAGCAAGGATGCAGTGGCGTTAATGTTTCCTGGTGTCAACCTGTATTATTTCAGTAGACATTGAAATGAGGATGCATCTTGCTGCCTTTCCAATGAAGCAAGTTTAATTTAGTAATAGGTGAAAAACCATCCCTACAAAGGTGTTAATCAGAGACTTGGCTTTGTGGACACTTTTCAGAGAACAAATTTGTTAGCATAAAAATAAAGCCAGAAAATGAAGAGCTGTTTAATCACTCAATTGGATTTTTTTGCCAGCATATTTCTTTTTCTCTGCAACCCACTGCTAAATTGTGCTTCCTAGCTGTTTTTATAAAATCACTGAATCAAATCTAACTCTGATTACATCAGAGAAGGCCAGGTACCCTACACCATAACAGGGGGTTTGAAATTTTGACTTGTCTACTTAAAGATCACCAAAATCTGATAACAAGGTCAATTACGTCCCTGGGTGGGATTGAACCACCAACCTTTTGGTTAATAACCATACACACTAACTGATTGCGCCACAGCGGCACTTTGCAAAAGTACATACTGACAAAGGCTAATAAGCATTCATCTAGAACGTTTCCTAGAAACATTTTAAAAAGTCAATAATGTGGAGAGTTTTTGTAAGATGTTTCTTCCATCAACCAATGAAGAAACACATTGGTACTTTCCCATGATAAGTGAGTGCTTCAGGACCTCTTGCACTTACATGTGCAGCAGAGTACTGTAATGGAAGCATGCTGGGTCCATAACCCAGAGGTAGGCAGATTGAAACTATCCTCTGCTATATGCATTTTTTTTTGTTAATTAAAGTAATCCAAAACTGGGATTGATATTTTTGCTCTTTTATTTTTACTTAAAGTACAATAACTTTTACCATTTTAATTTGTTTTAATAGTATATTGACAGTATTGTTTTCTTTCAAAAATCCAATTAATTTTTATACCTGATTATTAAAAAGGTAATTGACAAAAACAAACTACATTGTCACCAGAAGAGCAATACAAAATGTACAAGTGATATATTAAAATCATCTTTCCAGCTTGAATTTCAATGATGCATTGGGGCAACGATTTTGTGAGAAACATCTTCACCCTTAAATAAAGATTTTCTTAATTCCTTACCTGTGTGCTAATTAGATATCACCTTGTTTTCACATTAAACAGACTTCCACATGAGAAAGCAGCAAGGATGCAGTGGCGTTAATGTTTCCTGGTGTCAACCTGTATTATTTCTGTAGATATTGAAATGAGGATGCATCTTGCTGCCTTTCCAATGAAGCAAGTTTAATTTAGTAATAGGTGAAAAACCATCCCTACAAAGGTGTTAATCAGAGACTTGGCTTTGTGGACACTTTTCAGAGAACAAATTTGTTAGCATAAAAATAAAGCCAGAAAATGAAGAGCTGTTTAATCACTCAATTGGATTTTTTTGCCAGCATATTTCTTTTTCTCTGCAACCCACTGCTAAATTGTGCTTCCTAGCTGTTTTTATAAAATCACTGAATCAAATCTAACTCTGATTACATCAGAGAAGGCCAGGTACCCTACACCATAAGAGGGGGTTTGAAATTTTGACTTGTCTACATAAAGATCACCAAAATCTGATAACAAGGTCAATTACGTCCCTGGGTGGGATTGAACCACCAACCTTTTGGTTAATAGCCTTACACACTAACTGATTGCGCCACAGCGACACTTTGCAAAAGCATATACTGAAAAAGGCTAATAAGCATTCATCTAGAACGTTTCCTAGAAACATTTTAAAAAGTCAATAATGTGGAGAGTTTTTGTAAGATGTTTCTTCCATCAACCAATGAAGAAACACATTGGTACTTTCCCATGATGAGTGAGTGCTTCAGGATCTCTTGCACTTACATGTGCAGCAGAGTACTGTAATGGAAGCATGCTGGGTCCATAACCCAGAGGTAGGCAGATTGAAACTATCCTCTGCTATATGCATTTTTTTTGTTAATTAAAGTAATCCAAAACTGGGATTGACATTTTTGCTCTTTTATTTTTACTTAAAGTACAATAACTTTTACCATTTTAATTTGTTTTAATAGTATATTGACAGTATTGTTTTCTTTCAAAAATTCACTTAATTTTCTTTTCTGTGTGCTAATTAGATATCACCTTGTTTTCACATTAAATAGACTACCACATGAGAAAGCAGCAAGGATGCAGTGGCGTTAATGTTTCCTGGTGGTAGTGGGGGACTGTGTTTGTGCTTTCCTCTGGTCAGCTCTGGTAAAAGTCAGATTTCTTTGTCTCAGATCTTCCTCTAGCCTTGTTCTTCTTTCGAGAGTTCCCTTGTGCTGCCTCAGTTGGATCTCCTTCACTTGACAGGGGCGTACCCGAGCAGCGACCCTCCCCAGCACTAGCCCAACTCCTACTTACCTGCCAGGTGAGATACTATGATCATGAAGGTGCTTCTCCCAGGGCAAGGCTCACCCATTGCACTCTGGGTGTGCTGCTCCTGCGATTTCCCCAAATGTGGGAAACTTGACAGCATAATTTGTGTTTCCCCTGGTCGGCTCTCGTATAATTCAGATCTCTTTGTCTCAGGTCTCTCTCCAGCCTAGTTTGCTGTCTGTTTCCACTTCTCTTTTCTTAAACCGCTCCCTTCTATGCCCTTGCGCACCTTAATTAAATCTAACTCTGATTACGTCAGAGAAGGCCAGGTACCCTACACCATAAGAGGGGGTTTGAAATTTTGACTTGTCTACTTAAAGATCACCAAAATCTGATCACAAGGTCAATTACATCACTGGGTGGGAACCTTTTGGTTAATAGCCCATGTAAGTGCAAGAGATCCTGAAGCACTCACTCATCATGGGAAAGTACCAATGTGTTTCTTACAAAAATTCTCCAGATTATTGACTTTTTAAAGTTTTTCTAGGAAACGTTCTAGATGAATGCTTATTAGCCTTTGTCAGTATGTACTTTCGCAAAGTGTCGCTGTGGCGCAATCAGTTAGTGTGTATGGCTATTAACCTAAAGGTTGGTGATTCAATCCCACCCAGGGACGTAATTGACCTTGTTATCAGATTTTGGTGATCTTTAAGTAGACAAGTCAAAATTTCAAACCCCCTCTTATGGTGTAGGGTACCCGGCCTTCTCTGATGTAATCAGAGTTAGATTTGATTAAGTGATTTTATAAAAAACAGCTAGGAAGCACAATTTAGCAGTGGGTTGCAGAGAAAAAAAATTATGCTGGCAGAAAAGTCCAATTGAGTGATTAAACAGCTCTTCATTTTCTGATTTTATGTTTATGCTAACAAATTTGCTCTCTGAAAAGTGTCCACAAAGCCAAGTCTCTGATTAACACCTTTAGTAGGAATGGTTTTTCACCTATTACTGAATTAAACTTGCTTCATTGGAAAGGCAGCAAGATGCATCCTCATTTCAATGTCTACTGAAATAATACAGGTTGACACCAGGAAACATAAACGTCACTGCATCCTTGCTGCTTCCTCATGGGGAAGTCTGTTTAATGTGAAAACAAGGTGATATCTAATCAGCACACAGGTAAGGAATTAAGAAAATCTTTCTTTATGGGTGAAGATGTTTCTCACAAAATTGTTGCACCAAGGCATCATTGAAATTAAAGCTGGAAAGATGATTTTAATATATCACTTGTATATTTTGTACTGCTCTTCTGGTGACAATGTAGTTTGTTTTTGTCAATTACCATTTTAATAATAGGGTAAAGAAAATTAAGTGGATTTTTGAAAGAAAACAATACTGTCAATATACTATTAAAACAAATTAAAATGGTAAAAGTTATTGTACTTTAAGTAAAAATAAAAGAGCAAAAATATCAATCCCAGTTTTGGATTACTTTAATTAACAAAAAACAATGCATATAGCAGAGGATAGTTTCAATCTGCCTACCTCTGGGTTATGGACCCAGCATGCTTCCATTACAGTACTCTGCTGCACATGTAAGTGCAAGAGATCCTGAAGCACTCACTCATCATGGGAAAGTACCAATGTGTTTCTTCATTGGTTGATGGAAGAAACATCTTACAAAAACTCTCCAGATTATTGACTTTTTAAAGTTTTTCTAGGAAACGTTCTAGATGAATGCTTATTAGCCTTTGTCAGTATGTACTTTCGCAAAGTGTCTCTGAGGCACAAACAGTTAGTGTGTTCAGTTGTTAACCAAAAGGTTGGTGGTTCAATCCCACCTAGGGACGTAATTGACCTTGTTATCAGATTTTGGTGATCTTTAAGTAGACAAGTAAAAATTTCAAACCACCTCTTATGGTGTAGGGTACCTGGCCTTCTCTGATGTAATCAGAGTTAGATTAGATTAAGTGATTTTATAAAAAAAACAGCCACAAAGCACAATTTAGCAGTGGGTTGCAGAGAAAAAGAAATATGCTGGCAGAAAAATCCAATTGAGTGATTAAACAGCTCTTCATTTTCTGGCTTTATTTTTATGCTAACAAATTTGTGCTCTGAAAAGTGTCCACAAAGCCAAGTATCTGATTAACACCTTTGTAGGGATGGTTTTTCACCTATTATTAAATTATACTTGCTTCATTGGAAAGGCAGCAAGTGATGTCATCCAAGCAGTGGGTCAAGGTTGGCTTCAAACCTCGTCTGCTTATGAAAAGAGAAAAGGGGTATGCAGGGCATGGCGGCCTTTTGCGGTGCTTGGATGACCCCTAGTTCGCATTAAATAATGCAGTCGAGTTTCCCACATTTGGGGAAATCACAGGGGTCAGCATACCCAGAATGCAATGAATGAACCGCACCCTGGGAGAACAGTCTTCATGACCATGGTATCTCCTATGCAAAATAAGTATGATTTGGGATAGGGCTGGGGAGGGCCGCTGCTCAGGCACATCTCTGTCAAGTAAAGGAGATTCAACTGAGGCAGCACAAGGGAACTCTCATCTGGGGACAACAACTGCAGGGAGAACACATATTTTCAGATGAACATGGGAGGGCAGAAGGCTGCCTAATACTGAAGCACCCCCAAACAACAAACCAAATGCAACAACTAGTGCAAGCATTCCTGGGGGAAGGCCTGCAGCAGATGGATTTGCATATGGCGATGTCATCCAAGCAGTGGGTCAAAGTTGGCTTCAACCCTCGTCTGCATATGAAAAGAGAAAAGGGGCGTGCAGGGCATGGCGGCCTTTTGCGGCACTTGGATGACCCCTAGTTCGCATTAAACACCTCCACCCTCCGTCGGTGTGGGGCTCATGTTGGCTATGCCCCAGCCCCTGAAGGATTCAAGCTGATTTCTTGCAGCAGCTGGGCACTGTAACAGCTCCAGAGCTGCTCTGTAATGCAAGTAAAAGGGTGTGGGCCCTGCAGCACTACCTGTAGTTCGCATTGTGCGAGACCCCTAGTTCGCATTAAACACCCCCACCCTCCTTCGGTGTGGGGCTCATGTTGGCCATGCCCCAGCCCCTGAAGCATTCAAGCTGATTTCTTGCAGCAGCTGGGCACTGTAACAGCTCAAGAGCTGCTCTGTAAGGCAAGTAAAAGGGTGTGGGCCCTGCAGCACTACCTGTAGTTTGCATTGTGCATTGGAAGGCACAAAGTAAGCAGACGGGAGGAGAAGTCAGGATAGTGCACAAGGGTATAGACGGGAGGGGCTCAAGAAAAAAGAAGTGGAAACAGACAGCAAACTAGGCTTCCAATGCACAATGCAAACTACAGGTAGTGCTGCAGGGCCCACACCCTTTTACTTGCCTTACAGAGCAGCTCTGGAGCTGTTTAATCACTCAATTGGATTTTTCTGCCAGCATAATTTTTCTCTTACGTCCTAGAGGATGCTGGGGACTCCGTAAGGACCATGGGGGATAGACGGGCTCCGCAGGAGACATGGGCACTTTAAGAAAGACTTTAGATCTGGGTGTGCACTGGCTCCTCCCTCTATGCCCCTCCTCCAGACCTCAGTTTACTACTGTGCCCAGAGGAGACTGGGTGCTTTTCAGGGAGCTCTCCTGAGTTTCCTGACAGAAAGTATATTTGTTAGATTTTTTTATTTTCAGGGAGCCTGCTGGCAACAGACTCCCTGCATCGAGGGGCGGAGGGGAGAGATGCACACCTACTTCTGTGAGTTGATAGGCTCTGCTTCTTAGGCTACTGTACAGCATTAGCTCCAGAGGGATCGGTACGCAGGTCTCACCCTCGCCGTCCGTCCCAGAGCCGCGCCGCCGTCCCCCTCGCAGAGCCGGAAGATAGAAGCCGGGTGAGTATGAGAAGAAAAGAAGACTTCAGAGGCGGCGGAAGACTTCATGATCTTCACTGAGGTAACGCACAGCAGTAAAGCTGTGCTCCATTGCTCCCATACACCTCACACACGGCAGTCAGTGTAAGGGTGAAGGGCGCAGGGGGGACGCCCTGGGCAGCAATATAGACCTCTCTTTGGCAAAATAAATATATATGCAGCTAGGCACTGTATATATATATAAGAGCCCCCGCCATTTTTTTACTATATTTGAGCGGGACAGAAGCCCGTCGCTGAGGGGGTGGGGCTTCTCCCTCAGCACTCACCAGCGCCATTTTCTCCACAGCACCGCTGAGGGGAAGCTCCATGGACTCTCCCCTGCTTATACCACGGTAGAAAGAGGGTCTTAAAGAAGAGAGGGCACATAATTAGGCGCATATATATATGGAAATACAGCGCTACTGGGTAAACATAAAATGATTGTGTTTTTTTCCTGGGTCATATAGCGCTGGGGTGTGTGCTGGCATACTTTCTCTCTCTGTCTCTCCAAAGGGCCTTGTTGGGGAACTGTCCTCAGATAAGAGGATTCCCTGAGTGTATGGTGTGTCGGTACACGTGTGTCGACATGTCTGAGGTAGAAGGCTCTCCTAGAGAGGAGCAGGAGCAAATTAATGTGGTGTCTCCATCGACAACGCCGACACCTGACTGGATGGATATGTGGAATGTTTTAAGTGCTAATGTAAACTTATTACACAAGAGATTAGACAAAGCTGAAGCTAGGGAACAGTCAGGGAGTCAACCCATGCCTGTCCCTATGTCGCAGGGACCTTCGGGGTCTCAAAAGCGCCCACTATCCCAAATAGTTGACACAGATACCGACACGGATTCTGACTCCAGTGTCGACTACGATGATGCAAAGTTACAACCAAAATTGGCTAAATGTATTCGATATATGATTATTGCAATAAAAGATGTTTTGCACATCACAGAGTCCCCTGTCCCTGACACGAGGGTACACATGTATAAGGGAAAGAAACCTGAGATAACCTTTCCCCCCTCACATGAGTTGAACGAATTATGTGAAAAAGCTTGGGAATCTCCAGACAAAAAGCTGCAGATTCCCAAAAGGATTCTTATGGCGTATCCTTTCCCGCCAATGGACAGGATACGGTGGGAATCCTCCCCTAGGGTGGATAAAGCATTGACACGCTTATCCAAAAAGGTAGCGCTGCCATCCCAGGATACGGCTACCATCAGGGACCCTGCTGACCGCAAGCAGGAGGTTACCCTAAAGTCCATTTACACACATTCTGGTACCTTACTCAGACCGGCAATTGCGTCGGCCGAGGTTGTAGCGCGGTGGCAGCATGGACAGATACCTTATCAGCAGAGATTGAGACCCTAGATAAGGATGCTATGTTATTGACCATAGGGCATATAAAAGATGCTGTCCTATATATGAGAGATGCTCAAAGTGACATTAGTCTACTGGGTTCTAGAATAAACGCTATGTCGATTTCTGCTAGACGAGTCCTATGGACCCGGCAATGGACAGGTGATGCCGACTCAAAAAGGCATATGGAGGTTTTACCTTACAGGGGTGAGGAATTGTTTGGGGAAGGTCTCTCGGACCTTGTCTCCACAGCTACAGCTGGTAAATCAAATTTTTTGCCTTATATTCCCTCACAGCCTAAGAAAGCACCACATTATCAAATGCAGTCCTTTCGATCACAGAGAAACAAGAAAGTACGAGGTGCGTCCTTTCTTGCCAGAGGTAAGGGCAGAGGGAAGAAGCTGCACAACACAGCTAGTTCCCAGGAACAGAAGTCCTCCCCGGCCTCTACAAAATCCACCGCATGACGCTGGGGCTCCGCTAAAGGAGTCCGCCCAGTTGGGGGCACGTCTTCGAGTTTTCAGCCACATCTGGGTTCATTCGCAGGTGGATCCCTAGGCAATAGAAATTGTTTCTCAGGGTTACAAGCTGAAATTCGAAGAGGTGCCTCCTCGCCGGTTTTTCAAATCGGCCCTACCATCTTCTCCCCAGGAAAGGGAGATAGTGTTAAATGCAATTCACAAATTGTATCTTCAACAGGTGGTGGTCAAGGTTCCCCTGCTTCAACAAGGAAAGGGAAATTATTCGACCCTGTTTGTAGTCCCAAAACCGGACGGTTTGGTCAGACCCATATTAAATTTAAAATCCCTGAACCTATACTTGAAAAGGTTCAAGTTCAAGATGGAATCGCTAAGAGCGGTCATCGCCAGCCTAGAAGGGGGGGATTTTATGATATCTCTGGACATAAAGGATGCATACCTTCATGTACTCATTTATCCACCTCATCAGGCGTACCTAAGATTTGCGGTACAGTATTGTCATTACCAATTTCAGACGTTGCCGTTTGGTCTCTCCAGAATTTTCTCCGAGAATTTTCACCAAGGTAATGACAGAAATTATGGTGCTCCTGCGAAAGCAAGGTGTCACAATTATCCCGTACTTGAACGATCTCCTCATAAAAGCGAGATCAAGAGAGCAGTTGCTGAACAGCGTATAACTTTCATTGAAGGTGTTACAGCAAAACGGCTGGATTCTCAATATCCCGAAGTCGCAGTTGGTTCCTACGACTCGTCTGACTTTGCTTGGGCATTATTCTGGATACGGACCAGAAAAGGGTTTATCTTCCGATAGAAAAGGCCCAGGAACTCATGACTCTGGTCAGGAACCTATTGAAACCAAAACAGGTGTCAGTGCATCACTGCACTCGAGTCCTGGGAATGATGGTGGCATCATACGAGGCCATTCCCTTCGGCAGGTTCCATGCGAGGATCTTGCAATGGGACCTACTGGACAAGTGGTCCGGGTCACATCTACAGATTCATCAGTTGATCACCCTGTCCCCCAGGGCCAGGGTATCTCTCCTGTGGTGGCTGCAGAGTGCTCACCTTCTAGAGGGCCGCAGGTTCGGCATTCAGGACTGGATCCTGGTGACCACGAACGCGAGCCTCCGAGGTTGGGGAGCAGCCACACAGGGAAGAAATTTCCAAGGTCTTTGGTCAAGTCAGGAGACTTGTCTTCACATCAACATCCTGGAGCTAAGGGCCATATACAACGCCCTATGTCAAGCGGAGACCTTACTTCGCGACCAACCAGTTCTGATCCAGTCAGACAACGTCACCGCAGTAGTTCATGTAAACCGCCAAGGCGGCACAAGGAGCAGAGTGGCGATGGCGGAAGCCACCAGAATTCTTCGCTGGGTGGAGAATCATGTAAGCGCACTGTCAGCAGTGTTCATTCCGGGAGTGGACAACTGGGAAGCAGACTTCCTCAGCAGACACGACCTACATCCAGGAGAGTGGGGACTCCATCAGGAAGTCTTCGCACAGATTGCAAGTCGGTGGGGACTGTTCCAGATAGACATGATGGTGTCCCGCCTCAACAAAAAGATACAGAGGTATTGCACCAGGTCAAGAGACCCTCAGGCAGTAGCTGTTTAAACAGCTCTTCATTTTCTGATTTTATGTTTATGCTAACAAATTTGCTCTCTGAAAAGTGTCCACAAAGCCAAGTCTCTGATTAACACCTTTGTAGGAATGGTTTTTCACCTATTACTGAATTAAACTTGCTTCATTGGAAAGGCAGCAAGATGCATCCTCATTTCAATGTCTACTGAAATAATACAGGTTGACACCAGGAAACATTAACGCCACTGCATCCTTGCTGCTTTCGCATGTGGAAGTCTGTTTAATGTGAAAACAAGGTGATATCTAATTAGCACACAGGTAAGGAATTAAGAAAATCTTTATTTAAGGGTGAAGGTGTTTCTCACAAAATCGTTGCCCCAATGCATCATTGAAATTCAAGCTGGAAAGATGATTTTAATATATCACTTGTACATTTTGTATTGCTCTTCTGGTGACAATGTAGTTTGTTTTTGTCAATTACCATTTTAATAATAGGGTAAAGAAAATTAAGTGGATTTTTGAAAGAAAACAATACTGTCAATATACTATTAAAACAAATTAAAATGGTAAAAGTTATTGTACTTTAAGTAAAAATAAAAGAGCAAAAATATCAATCCCAGTTTTGGATTACTTTAATTAACAAAAAAAAATGCATATAGCAGAGGATAGTTTCAATCTGCCTACCTCTGGGTTATGGGCCCAGCATGTTTCCATTGCAGTACTCTGCTGCACATGTAAGTGCAAGAGATCCTGAAGCACTCACTCATCATGGGAAAGTACCAATGTGTTTCTTCGTTGGTTGATGGAAGAAACATCTTACAAAAACTCTCCAGATTATTGACTTTTTAAAGTTTTTCTAGGAAACGTTCTAGATGAATGCTTATTAGCCTTTGTCAGTATGTATGTTTGTAAAGTGTCTCTGTGGCGCAATCGGTTAGTGTGTTTGGTTATTAATCAAAGGGTTGGTGGTTCAATCCCACCCAGCGATGTAATTGACCTTGTTATCAGATTTTGGTGATCTTTAAGTAGACAAGTCAAAATTTCAAACCCCCTTCTTATGGTGTAGGGTACCTGGCCTACTCTGATGTAATCAGAGTTAGATTTGAATCAGTGATTTTATAAAAAAACAGCTAGGAAGCACAATTTAGCAGTGGGTTGCAGAGAAAAAGAAATATGCTGGCAGAAAAATCCAATTGAGTGATTAAACAGCTCTTCATTTTCTGGCTTTATTTTTATGCTAACTAATTTGTTCTCTGAAAAGTGTCCACAAAGCCAAGTATCTGATTAACATATTTGTAGGGATGGTTTTTCACCTATTACTAAATTAAACTTGCTTCAATGGAAAGGCAGCAAGATGCATCCTCATTTCAATATCTACTGAAATAATACAGGTTGACACCAGGAAACATTAACGCCACTGCATCCTTGCTGCTTTCTCATGTGGAAGTCTGTTTAATGTGAAAACAAGGTGATATCTAATTAGCACACAGGTAAGGAATTAAGAAAATCTTTATTTAAGGGTGAAGATGTTTCTCACAAAATCGTTGCCCCAATGCATCATTGAAATTCAAGCTGGAAAGATGATTTTAATATATCACTTGTACATTTTGTATTGCTCTTCTGGTGACAATGTAGTTTGTTTTTGTCAATTACCATTTTAATAATCGGGTAAAGAAAATTAATTGGATTTTTGAAAGAAAACAACACTGTCAATATACTATTAAAACAAATTAAAATGGTAAAAGTTATTGTACTTTAAGTAAAAATAAAAGCTAAAATATCAATCCCAGTTTTGGATTACTTTAATGAACAAAAAAAATGCATATAGCAAAGGATAGTATCAATCTGCCTACCTCTGGGTTATGGGCCCAGCATGCTTCCATTGCAGTACTCTGCTGCACATGTAAGTGCAAGAGATCCTGAAGCACTCACTCATCATGGGAAAGTACCAATGTGTTTCTTCATTGGTTGCTGGAAGAAACATCTTACAAAAACTCTCCAGGTTATTGACTTTTTAAAGTTTTTCTAGGAAACGTTCTAGATGAATGCTTATTAGTCTTTGTCAGTATGTACTTTTTGCAAAGTGTCTCTGTGGCGCAATCGGTTAGTTTGTTCAGCTATTAATCAAAAGGTTGGTGGTTCAATCCCATCCAGCGACGTAATTGACCTTGTGATCAAATTTTGGTAATATTTAAGTAGACAAGTCATATAGCAGAGGATAGTTTCAATCTGCCTACCTCTGGGTTATGGACCCAGCATGCTTCCATTACAGTACTCTGCTGCACATGTAAGTGCAAGAGATCCTGAAGCACTCACTCATCATGGGAAAGTACCAATGTGTTTCTTCATTGGTTGATGGAAGAAACATCTTACAAAAACTCTCCAGATTATTGACTATTTAAAGTTTTTATAGGAAACGTTCTAGATGAATGCTTATTAGCCTTTGTCAGTATGTACTTTTGCAAAGTTTCGCTGTGGCGCAATCAGTTAGTGTATACGGCTATTAACCAAAAGGTTGGTGGTTCAATCCCACCCAGGGATGTAATTGAACTTATTATCAGATTTTGTTGTTCTTTAAGTAGACAAGTCAAAATTTCGAAAACCCCTGCTATGGTGTAGGGTACCTGGCCTTCTCTGATGTAATCAGAGTTAGATTTGATTCATACTGTTAACTGGGTAGTATATCACAAGTTATACGGTGTGATTGGTGTGGCTGGTATGAATCTTGACCTTGGATTAACAAAAATCCTTTCCTCGTACTGTCCGTCTCCTCTGGGCACAGTTTCTCTAACTGAGGTATGGAGGAGGGGCATAGAGGGAGGAGCCAGTGCACACCCAGATCTAAAGTCTTTCTTAAAGTGCCCATGTCTGCTGCGGAGCCCGTCTATCCCCCATGGTCCTTACGGAGTCCCCATCATCCTCTACGGACTACGAGGAAAAAAAATTACCGGTAGGTTTAAAATGTTATTTTTTTCTCTGCAACCCACTGCTAAATTGTGCTTCCTAGCTGTTTTTTATAAAATCACTTAATTAAATCTAACTCTGATTACGTCAGAGAAGGCCAGGTACCCTACACCATAAGAGGGGGTTTGAAATTTTGACTTGTCTACTTAAAGATCACCAAAATCTGATGACAAGGTCAATTACATCCCTGGGTGGGATTGAACCACCAACCTTTTGGTTAATAGCCCATGTAAGTGCAAGAAATCCTGAAGCACTCACTCATCATGGGAAAGTACCAATGTGTTTCTTACAAAAATTCTCCAGATTATTGACTTTTTAAAGTTTTTCTAGGAAACGTTCTAGATGAATGATTATTAGCCTTTGTCAGTATTGACTTTTGCAAGGTGTCTCTGTGGCGCAATCGGTTAGTATGTTTGGCTATTAACCAAAAGGTTGGTGGTTCAATCCTACCCAGGGATGTAATTGACCTTGTAATCAGATTTTGGTGATCTTTAAGTAGACAAGTCAAAATTTCAAACCCTCTTCTTATGGTGTAGGGTACCTGGCCTACTCTGATGTAATCAGAGTTAGATTTGAATCAGTGATTTTATAAAAAAACAGCTAGGAAGCACAATTTAGCAGTGGGTTGCAGAGAAAAAGAAATATGCTGGCAGAAAAATCCAATTGAGTGATTAAACAGCTCTTCATTTTCTGGCTTTATTTTTATGCTAACTAATTTGTTCTCTGAAAAGTGTCCACAAAGCCAAGTATCTGATTAACATATTTGTAGGGATGGTTTTTCACCTATTACTAAATTAAACTTGCTTCATTGGAAAGGCAGCAAGATGCATCCTCATTTCAATATCTACTGAAATAATACAGGTTGACACCAGGAAACATTAACGCCACTGCATCCTTGCTGCTTTCTCATGTGGAAGTCTGTTTAATGTGAAAACAAGGTGATATCTAATTAGCACACAGGTAAGGAATTAAGAAAATCTTTATTTAAGGGTGAAGATGTTTCTCACAAAATCGTTGCCCCAATGCATCATTGAAATTCAAGCTGGAAAGATGATTTTAATATATCACTTGTACATTTTGTATTGCTCTTCTGGTGACAATGTAGTTTGTTTTTGTCAATTACCATTTTAATAATCGGGTAAAGAAAATTAATTGGATTTTTGAAAGAAAACAACACTGTCAATATACTATTAAAACAAATTAAAATGGTAAAAGTTATTGTACTTTAAGTAAAAATAAAAGCTAAAATATCAATCCCAGTTTTGGATTACTTTAATGAACAAAAAAAATGCATATAGCAAAGGATAGTATCAATCTGCCTACCTCTGGGTGATGGGCCCAGCATGCTTCCATTGCAGTACTCTGCTGCACATGTAAGTGCAAGAGATCCTGAAGCACTCACTCATCATGGGAAAGTACCAATGTGTTTCTTCATTGGTTGCTGGAAGAAACATCTTACAAAAACTCTCCAGGTTATTGACTTTTTAAAGTTTTTCTAGGAAACGTTCTAGATGAATGCTTATTAGTCTTTGTCAGTATGTACTTTTTGCAAAGTGTCTCTGTGGCGCAATCGGTTAGTGTGTTCAGCTATTAATCAAAAGGTTGGTGGTTCAATCCCATCCAGGGACGTAATTGACCTTGTGATCAAATTTTGGTAATATTTAAGTAGACAAGTCATATAGCAGAGGATAGTTTCAATCTGCCTACCTCTGGGTTATGGACCCAGCATGCTTCCATTACAGTACTCTGCTGCACATGTAAGTGCAAGAGATCCTGAAGCACTCACTCATCATGGGAAAGTACCAATGTGTTTCTTCATTGGTTGATGGAAGAAACATCTTACAAAAACTCTCCAGATTATTGACTATTTAAAGTTTTTATAGGAAACGTTCTAGATGAATGCTTATTAGCCTTTGTCAGTATGTACTTTTGCAAAGTTTCGCTGTGGCGCAATCAGTTAGTGTATACGGCTATTAACCAAAAGGTTGGTGGTTCAATCCCACCCAGGGATGTAATTGACCTTGTAATCAGATTTTGGTGATCTTTAAGTAGACAAGTCAAAATTTCAAAAACCCCCCTTATGGTGTAGGGTACCTGGCCTTCTCTGATGTAATCAGAGTTAGATTTGATTAAGTGATTTTATAAAAAAAACAGCTAGGAAGCACAATTTAGCAGTGGGTTGCAGAGAAAAAAAAATATGCTGGCAGAAAAGTCCAATTGAGTGATTAAACAGCTCTTCATTTTCTGATTTTATGTTTATGCTAACAAATTTGCTCTCTGAAAAGTGTCCACAAAGCAAAGTCTCTGATTAACACCTTTGTAGGAATGGTTTTTCACCTATTACTGAAATAAACTTGCTTCATTGGAAAGGCATCAAAGATGCATCCTCATTTCAATGTCTACTGAAATAATACAGGTTGACACCAGGAAACGTCACTGCATCCTTGCTGCTTCCTCACGGGGAAGTCTGTTTAATGTGAAAACAAAGTGATATCTAATCAGCACACAGGTAAGGAATTAAGAAAATCTTTCTTTATGGGTGAAGATGTTTCTCACAAATTGTTGTCCCAATGCATCATTGAAATTCAAGATGGAAGATGATTTTCATATATCACTTGTACATTTTGCATTGCTCTTCTGGTGACAATGTAGTTTGTTTTTGTCAATTACCATTTCAGTAATAGGGTAAAGAAAATTAAGTGGATTTTTTAAAGAAAACAATGCTGTCAATATACTATTAAAACAAATTAAAATGATAAAAGTTATTGTACTTTAAGTAAAAATAAAAGAGCCAAAATATCAATCCCAGTTTTTGATTACTTTAATTATAAAAAAAAAAATGCACATAGCAGAGGATAGTTTCGATCAATCGACCTCTGGGTTATGGGCCCAGCATGCTTCCATTGCACTACTCTGCTGCTCATGGAAGTGTAAGAGATCCTGAAGACTAAATTGATTAAAGGCCTAAAAGTACTGGACTATAAGGAAAGACTTACTAGGCTGAATATTTATACACTAGAAAAGAGGTGCCTAAGAGGAGATATTATTAATATCTTCAAATATGTAAAGATACATAACAAAGAGTTATCAGAGGAATTATTTATTAAAAGAACACGTGGTCACTCGCTGCGACTGGAGGAAAGTTCAGAACGCAATGGAGGAAAGGTTTCTTCACTGTTAGGGCAATCAGGATGTGGAATTCCCTGCCAGGGAAGGTGGTAATGGCGGACTCTGTAATTGGATTTAAAAAAGGAATGGATACATTTCTGAATGAAAAAGCTATCCAAGGTTATAATACTTAAAATATCAACATGGTTAATCCGGGGGTAACATGAGTTATAGTAGCTAACTAGTCATAAAACATTATTCAGCAAGTATGTAGAATCATCACAACTTAAAACAGGTTGAACACGATGGGCAATTTGCCTCTATTCAACCTCAAAAACTATGTTACTATATTACTATGTTATTGTAGTATACAGAACACCACAATGCAATGAGCAGTGATAGTGAGCACTGATGAGGATACTAGAACTGACACTGAGCAGCAAGATGCAGCACTGGACTATTAGTAATGTACTGTAGTATGCTGAGCACCACAATGCAGCACAAGACAATGAGCAGTGATACTGAGCACTGATGAGGATACTACTGAGAACTGACACTGAGCAGGAGAGACACACTACTAGTATTACTGAGCAGCAATAAGTAACCACTGATACTGAGCACTGATATTGAGATTTCCACTGAGAGAACATAGCCACGTCCTCTCCGCTCTCTCTTCAATGCACGAGTAAAAATGGCAGCAACGCGCAGCTCTTTATATGGAATCCGAATCTCGCGAGAATCCGACAGCGGGATGATGACATTTTCCCTTGTTCAGGTTTTCCGAGTCAGGCGGGAACAACCGAGCCGGCCTCGGACCAGTGTAAACCACGTGGAGTTCGTGGGGAATTCGGTTCTCGGAGAACCGAACCCGCTCCTCTCTACCTTATACCCATCAATTTTTTTATTTTCAATCTAAGCCCCTGCAGTTTTCTGTAAGCATCTGCTTCGCTATGATGATCAACAAGTCACAAGGGCAAACACTCAGGGTTTGAGGCGTAGATCTTAGGACCAGCTGCTACAAGCATGGCAGAAGTGTCACTATCACTGGTGACACCCAGAGAGGTGGCGAGGGAGATTGTAATGCAGTGCGCGCAGATAAGCAGCGCAATGGTAAAAAGGAGGCATGGTTTCATAGGTAGGGGCGTGGCCTGGTGGCCTGAATCTACATTTTGTTGCTCCGGGTGTCCCGGGGGTTGGGGGCTGCACCCGGGGACTAGTGTGTGAGCGGTGCTGGCTCCTGCACAGTGACAGGGCATGGCCACCCAGCATGACGCCTCCCTTCTTGACCATGCTGTAATTGCAGTCGCACTGCAGTTCAGCGTGATCATAAAAAATGGTGTAGGCTCCTGCTGGTGCAGACTGTATGTGCGCGCAGGAAGCCGCCACCATTTTTGTGATCACAGCGGCTGAATGTGATGTCATACAGCCGCTGTGACCACGCCCCCTGTGTCTCCTCCGTTGCAGACCCCATTTTGAAGCCTTGCCCCCGCACCGCTCCATCCCTGACTTGGAAATGGAGTGTTGCTGACCCACCTCTCCCCCCCCTTCCCCGCCCCGATTGACAGGCAGAGGCGATCACATTCTCTGCGGGGTGCCGCAGAAAATGCAGGCACATGCGTATGCTCTTAGCAATTTTTGCAGTTGGATCGCTTATTGTGATTGCAATCCAACCTGAATCAGGCCCTATTACCTATCACAATGCGCTGCGGGCAGTACAAAATTGGGTTAATATAGGAGAAAAACCCCCAGACCTGTGCTCCTTAACTGTACCTGGTGGCTAGTGGAGCGGCTGCCCAGTAATCAGTGTCCACCGCAGTGCGCACACGGCCCACCCCCTACGGCCTCGCTCCCCTTCATCAGCGGCATCGTGATCCGGAAGGGTGGTGTGTGTGTGACTGACCTTAGGATGAAACCGGAGCCTCCGCTGCAGTGACCCAGCAACCAGGGCACGGGAGTATATAGCGCCGCTGGGAGTGATGAAGCTGCAGTAAAGATGTCTATTAGACCTAGCCTGCTGCAGCCCTTGTAGATTCTCATAAAACAAGTTCTTCTTTTCTTGTCAAAATTAATAGCTAAGAATAGGCTGCCTGAGGCAGGCCCCTGTTAATTGGCCTGCTACTGAAGGCACCAACTACAAACTGAGCTCCCTGTTCATGGAAGCGGGGTTATAGAGGAGAATGCACTGAGCTTCTTGGGAACAGTCAAAAGCTTTGAGCCGGTTGGTGCCTCAGATCAAGATCCTACTCTACACCCCAATGTGAATCCTTGTGGAGTCCAGTGTACCCCACAGAAGAAATTAATGTGTCACACCCATTGGCAGCAACCTTAGAATAGCTGCTGACGGGCACAATTGAGAAAGGAAGGGGGGGGGGGACATTTGAATCCAGCACATAGATGCAATTCAAATATGTAATTTGTACCTTCCTATTTTAAAATATAATGGATGAACCTCACCCTGTGAGAACAATCTTCATGATCAAGAGATCTAATATGTAAAATAAGTATGAGTTGGGATAGGGCTGGGGAGGGTGGCAGCTCGGGCAGCCCCTCCCCCTTCAAGTTAAGGAGATTCAACTGAGGAAGCACAAGGGAACTCTCGTCTGGGGACAACAACTGCAGGGAGACCACATCTTTTCAGATGAACATGGGAGGGCGGAAGGCTGCCTAATACTGAAGCACCATCAAATATCAAACCATATCCAACAACTAGTACAAGCATTCCTGGGGGAAGGTCTGCAGCAGACGGATTTGCATACGGTGATGTCATCCAAGCAGTGGGCCAAAGTTGGCTGGAACCCTCATCTGCATATAAAAAGAGAAAAGGGGCATGCAGGGCATGGCGGCCTTTTGCAGTGCTTGGATGACCCCTAGTTCGCATTAAACACCCCCACCCTCCTTTGGTGTGGGGCTCATGTTGGCCATGCCCCATCCCCTGAAGCATTCATGCTGATTTCTTGCAGCAGCTGGGCACTGTAACAGCTCCAGAGCTGCTCTGTAAGGCAAGTAAAAGGGTGTGGGCCCTGCAGCACCACCTGTAGTTCGCATTGTGCGTTGGAAGGCACAAAGTAAGCAGACGGGAGGAGAAGTCAGGATAGTACACAAGGGCATCCTTTTCTCTTAGTCCGTAGAGGATGCTGGGGTCACATTAAGAACCATGGGGTATAGACGGGATCCGCAAGAGACATGGGCACTTTAAGACTTTCAAAGGGTGTGAACTGGCTCCTCCCTCTATGCCCCTCCTCCAGACTCCAGTTATAGGAACTGTGCCCAGGGAGACGGACATTTCGAGGAAAGGATTTATTGTTAAACTAAGGTGAGCATCTTACCAGCTCACACCTTAAGCATGCCGCAGAACGTGGCATTCAACAGAACACAAGCCAACGGCATGAACAATTGCAGCAAAAAGCTGACCAGAACCGTAACACAACATGTGTATAACCACAAGTAATAACTGCAGACACAGTATGGACTGGGACGGGTGCCCAGCATCCTCTACGTACTAAGAGAAAAGGATTTACCGGTAGGTATTAAAATCCTATTTTCTCATACGACCTAGAGGATGCTGGGGTCACATTAAGAACCATGGGGTTATACCAAAGCTCTTGAACGGGTGGGAGAGTGCGTACGACTCTGCAACACCGAATGACCCAACTTGAGGTTATCATCAGCCAAGGTATCAAACTTGTAAAACTTAGCAAAAGTGTTTACTAAATAGCTGCTCGGCAAAGTTGCAATGCCGAGACTCCCCGACCAGCTGCCCAGGATGAACCCACCTTTCTAGTAGAATGTGTCTTCACCTAATTCAGTAACGGCAATCCTGCCGTGGAATGAGCATGCTGAATCTTACCACAGATCCAGCGCATAATGGTCTGCATGGAAGCAGGACACCCAATCATGTTGGGAGCATACAGGACAAACAGAGCCTCTGTTTTCCTAATCTTCATGAAAGATCAAATAAAGGCTCTTGTGATACTGCATGGTTTGTACTGTTTTCCATGTGCTCCCAGATCTTTCAAGCAAGTAGCATGGTCAAGAAAGTTCTGTTTGAAAAGAAACAAACATTTACTGTCATTGTTATGCAAATAAACTTACATTAAAGCTAACAAGAAAGCACACTCGTTCTGTCTTTAAACTGATAAAAGAAACCCCAATAATATGGGGCATGCAAAAATTGAGATAAAACTCAGTTTTGCTCCTCTCCACGGAAATCTTTAATAAAAGGCGAAATATTTGTTAGTTCTGAAGAGAAACCAGAGCATGACCAAGATTCCACCTGTCGCCTGAGTGCCATGCCAGCAGTTCTCATTCAGCTCAAAGTGAGCACCCAATTTGAATGAAAGAAAGCAGATTTCTCACCAGGCTTCCCCTTGCTATAAACATGGTTTGTACTCTTTTCCATGTGCTCCCAGATCTTTCAAACAATTAGTGTGGTCAAGAAAGTTCTGTTTGAAAAGAAACAAACATTTACTGTCATTTCTATGCAAATGAGCTTACATTAAAGCACACTCGTTCTATCTTTAAACCAATAAAATAAAACCCCAATAAGATGGGGCATGCAAAAATTGAGATAAAACTCAGTTTTGCTCCTCTCCACGGAAATCTTTAGTAAAAGGCGAAAGATTTGTTCGTTCTGAAGAGAAACCACAGCATGACCAAGATTCTACCTGTCGCCTGAGTGCCATGCCAGCAGTCCTCATTCAGCTCAAAGTGAGCACCCAATTTGAAAGAAAGAAAGCAGATTTCTCACCAGGCTTCCCCTTGCTATAAACATGGTTTGTACTCTTTTCCATGTGCTCCCAGATCTTTCAAGCAATTAGTATAGTCAAGAAAGTTCTGTTTGAAAAGAAACAAACATTTACTGTCATTTCTACGCAAATGAGCTTACATTAAAGCACACTCGTTCTATCTTTAAACTGATAAAAGAAACCCCAATAAGACGGGGCATGCAAAAATTGAGATAAAACTCAGTTTTGCTCCTCTCCACGGAAATCTTTAGTAAAAGGCGAAAGATTTGTTCGTTCTGAAGAGAAACCAGAGCATGACCAAGATTCCACCTGTCGCCTGAGTGCCATGCCAGCAGTCCTCATTCAGCTCAAAGTGAGCACCCAATTTGAAAGAAAGAAAGCAGATTTCTCACCAGGCTTCCCCTTGCTATAAGCATGGTTTGTACTCTTTTCCATGTGCTCCCAGATCTTTCAAGCAATTAGTATGGTCAAGAAAGTTCTGCTTGAAAAGAAACAGACATTTATTGTCATTGTTATGCAAATAAACTTACATTAAAGCTAACAAGAAAGCACACTCGTTCTGTCTTTAATCCGATAAAAGAAACCCCAATAATATGGGGCATGCAAAAATTGAGATAAAACTCAGTTTTGCTCCTCTCCACGGAAATCTTTAGTAAAAGGCGAAAGATTTGTTCGTTCTGAAGAGAAACCAGAGCATGACCAAGATTCCACCTGTCGCCTGAGTGCCGTGCCAGCAGTCCTCATTCAGATCAAAGTGAGCGCCCAATTTGAAAGAAAGCAGATTTCTCACCTGTCTTCTCCTTGCTATAAGCATGGTTTGTACTGTATTCCATGTGCTCCCAGATCTTTCAAGCAAGTAGCATGGTCAAGAAAGTTCTGTTTGAAAAGAAACAAACATTTACTGTAATTTCTATGCAAATGAGCTTACATTAAAGCACACTCATTCTATCTTTAAACCGATAAAAGAAACCCCAAAAAGATGGGGCATGCAAAAATTGAGATAAAACTCGGTTTTGCTCCTCTCCACGGAAATCTTTAGTAAAAGGCGAAAGATTTGTTCGTTCTGAAGAGAAACCAGAGCATGACCAATATTTTTATCTGAAAATATGTGTTCTCCCTGCAGTTGTTGTCCCCAGATGAGAGTTCCCTTGTGCTGCCTCAGTTGAATCTCCTTTACTTGACAGGGGGATGCTCGAGCAGCGACCCTCCCCAGCTCTAGCCCAACTCCTACTTACCTGCCAGATGAGATACTATGATCATGAAGGTGCTTCTCCCAGGGCAAGGCTCACCCATTGCACTCTGGGTGTGCTGCTTCTGCGATTTCCCCAAATGTGGGAAACTTGACTGCATAATTTGTGTTTCCTCTGGTCGGCTCTCGTATAATTCAGATCTCTTTGTCTCAGGTCTCTCTCCAGCCTAGTTTGCTGTCTGTTTCTACTTCTCTTTTCTTGAGCCGCTCCCTTCTATGCCCTTGCGCACTATCCTGACTTCTCCCGTCTGCTTACTTCGTGCCTTCCAACGCACAATGCAAACTACAGGTAGTGCTGCAGGACCCACACCCTTTTACTTGCCTTACAGAGCGTCTCTGGAGCAGTTACAGTGCCCAGCTGCTGCAAGAAATCAGCTTGAATGCTTCAGGGGCTGGGGAATAGCCAACATGAGCCCCACACCGAAGGAGGGTGGAGGTGTGTAATGCGAACTAATGGTCATCTAAGCGCCGCAAAAGGCCGCCATGCCCTGCACGCCCCTTGTCTCTTTTCATATGCAGACGAGGGTTGAAGCCAACTTTGACCCACTGTTTGGATGACATCACCATATGCAAATCCATCTGCTGCAGGCCTTCCCCCAGGAATGCTTGCACTAGTTGTTGCATTTGGTTTGTTGTTTGGGGGTGCTTCAGTATTAGGCAGCCTTCTGCCCTCCCATGTTCATCTGAAAATATGTGTTCTCCCTGCAGTTGTTGTCCCCAGATGAGAGTTCCCTTGTGCTGCCTCAGTTGAATCTCCTTTACTTGACAGAGATGTGCCTGAGCAGCGGCCCTCCCCAGCCCTATCCCAAATCATACTTATTTTGCATAGGCGATACCAAGGTCATGAAGATTGTTCTCCCAGGGTGAGGTTCATTCATTGCATTCTGGGTATGCTGACCCCTGTGATTTCCCCAAATGTGGGAAACTCGACTGCATTATTTGTGGTAGTGGGGGACTGTGTTTGTGCTTTCCTCTGGTCAGCTCTGGTAAAAATCAGATTTCTTTATCTCAGATCTTCCTCTAGCCTTGTTCTTCTTTCGAGAGTTCCCTTGTGCTGCCTCAGTTGGATCTCTTTCACTTGACAGGGGGGTGCCCGAGCAGCGACCCTCCCCAGCTCTAGCCCAACTCCTACTTACCTGCCAGGTGAGATACTATGATCATGAAGGTGCTTCTCCCAGGGCAAGGCTCACCCATTGCACTCTGGGTGTGCTGCTCCTGCGATTTCCCCAAATGTGGGACACTTGACTGCATAATTTGTGTTTCCCCTCGTCGGCTCTCGTATAATTCAGATCTCTTTGTCTCAGGTCTCTCTCCAGCCTAGTTTGCTGTCTGTTTCCACTTCTCTTTTCTTGAGCCGCTCCCTTCTATGCCCTTGCGCACTATCCTGACTTCTCCCGTCTGCTTACTTCGTGCCTTCCAACGCACAATGCGAACTACAGGTAGTGCTGCAGGGCCCACACCCTTTTACTTGCCTTACAGAGTAGCTCTGGAGCAGTTACAGTGCCCAGCTGCTGCAAGAAATCAGCTTGAATGCTTGAGGGGCTGGGGCATAGCCAACATGAGCCCCACACCGAAGGAGGGTGGAGGTGTGTAATGCGAACTAGGGGTCATCCAAGCGCTGCAAAAGGCCGCCATGCCCTGCACGCCCCTTTTCTCTTTTCATATGCAGACGAGGGTTGAAGCCAACTTTGACCCACTGCTTGGATGACATCACCATATGCAAATCCATCTGCTGCAGGCCTTCCCCCAGGAATGCTTGCACTAGTTGTTGCATTTGGTTTGTTGTTTGGGGGTGCTTCAGTATTAGGCAGCCTTCTGCCCTCACATGTTCATCTGAAAATATGTGTTCTCCCTGCAGTTGTTGTCCCCAGATGAGAGTTCCCTTGTGCTGCCTCAGTTGAATCTCCTTTACTTGACAGAGATGTGCCTGAGCAGCGGCCCTCCCCAGCCCTATCCCAAATTATACTTATTTTGCATAGGCGATACCATGGTCATGAAGATTGTTCTCCCAAGGTGAGGTTCATTCATTGCATTCTGGGTATGCTGACCCCCTGTGATTTCCCCAAATGTGGGAAACTCGACTGCATTATTTGTGGTAGTGGGGGACTGTGTTTGTGCTTTCCTCTGGTCAGCTCTGGAAAAAGTCAGATTTCTTTGTCTCAGATATTCCTCTAGCCTTGTTCTTCTTTCGAGAGTTCCCTTGTGCTGCCTCAGTTGGATCTCTTTCACTTGACAGGGGGGTGCCCGAACAGCGACCCTCCCCAGCTCTAGCCCAACTCCTACTTACCTGCCAGGTGAGATACTATGATCATGAAGGTGCTTCTCCCAGGGCAAGGCTCACCCATTGTACTCTGGGTGTGCTGCTCCTGCGATTTCCCCAAATGTGGGAAACTTGACTGCATAATTTGTGTTTCCCCTGGTCGGCTCTCGTATAATTCAGATCTCTTTGTCTCAGGTCTCTCTCCAGCCTAGTTTGCTGTCTGTTTCCACTTCTCTTTTCTTCAGCCGCTCCCTTCTATACCCTTGTGCACTATCCTGACTTCTCCTCCCGTCTGCTTACTTTGTGCCTTCCAATGCACAATGCAAACTACAGGTAGTGCTGCAGGGCCCACACCCTTTTACTTGCCTTACAGAGCAGCTCTGGAGCTGTTACAGTGCCCAGCTGCTGCAAGAAATCAGCTTGAATGCTTCAGGGGATGGGGCATGGCCAACATGAGCCCCACACCAAAGGAGGGTGGAGGTGTTTAATGCGAACTAGGGGTCATCCAAGCACCGCAAAAGGCCGCCATGCCCTGCACGCCCCTTTTCTCTTTTCATATGCAGATGAGGGTTGAAGCCAACTTTGACCCACTGCTTGGATGACATCACCGTATGCAAATCCGTCTTCTGCAGAACTTCCCCCAGGAATGCTTGCACTAGTTGTTGCATTTGGTTTGTTGTTTGGGGGTGCTTCAGTATTAGGCAGCCTTCTGCCCTCCCATGTTCATCTGAAAATATGTGTTCTCCCTGCAGTTGTTGTCCCCAGATGAGAGTTCCCTTGTGCTGCCTCAGTTAAATCTCCTTTACTTGACAGAGATGTGCATGAGCAGCGGCCCTCCCCATCCCTATTCCAAATCATACTTATTTTGCATAGGAGATACCATGGTCATGAAGATTTTTCTCCCAGGGTGAGGTTCATTCATTGCATTTTGGGTATGCTGACCCCTGTGATTTCCCCAAATGTGGGAAACTCAACTGCATTATTTGTGGTAGTGGGGGACTGTGTTTGTGCTTTCCTCTGGTCAGCTCTGGTAAAAGTCAGATTTCTTTGTCTCAGATTTTCCTCTAGCCTTGTTCTTCTTTCGAGAGTTCCCTTGTGCTGCCTTAGTTGGATCTCCTTCACTTTACAGGGGGGTACCCGAGCAGCGACCCTCCCCAGCTCTAGCCCAACTCCTACTTACCTGCCAGGTGAGATACTATGATCATGAAGGTGCTTCTCCCAGGGCAAGGCTCACCCATTGCACTCTGGGTGTGCTGCTCCTGCGATTTCCCCAAATGTGGGAAACTTGACTGTATAATTTGTGTTTCCCCTGGTCGGCTCTCGTATAATTCAGATCTCTTTGTCTCAGGTCTCTCTCCAGCCTAGTTTGCTGTCTGTTTCCACTTCTCTTTTCTTGAGCCGCTCCCTTCTATGCCCTTGCGCACTATCCTGACTTCTCCTCCTGTCTGCTTACTTTGTGCCTTCCAACGCACAATGCGATCTACAGGTAGTGCTGCAGGGCCCAGACCCTTTTACTTGCCTTACAGAGCAGCTCTGGAGCTGTTACAGTGCCCAGCTGCTGCAAGAAATCAGCTTGAATGCTTCAGGGGCTGGGGCATAGCCAACATGAGCCCCACACCAAAGGAGGGTGGAGGTGTTTAATGCAAACTAGGGGTCAGCCAAGCGCCGCAAAAGGCCACCATGCCCTGCACGCCCCTTTTCTCTTTTCATATGCAGACGAGGGTTGAAGCCAACTTTGACCCACTGCTTGGATGACATCACCATATGCAAATCCATCTGCGGCAGGCCTTCCCCCAGGAATGCTTGCACTAGTTGTTGCATTTGGTTTGTTGTTTGGGGGTGCTTCAGTATTAGGCAGCCTTCTGCCCTCCCATGTTCATCTGAAAATATATGTTCTCCCTGCAGTTGTTGTCCCAAGATGAGAGTTCCCTTGTGCTGCCTCAGTTGAATCTCCTTTACTTGACAGAGATGTGCATGAGCAGCGGCCCTCCCCAGCCCTATTCCAAATCATACTTATTTTGCATAGGAGATACCATGGTCATGAAGATTTTTCTCCCAGGGTGAGGTTCATTCATTGCATTTTGGGTATGCTGACCCCTGTGATTTCCCCAAATGTGGGAAACTTGACTGCATTATTTGTGGTAGTGGGAGACTGTGTTTGTGCTTTCCTCTGGTCAGCTCTGGTAAAAGTCAGATTTCTTTGTCTCAGATTTTCCTTTAGCCTTGTTCTTCTTTCGAGAGTTCCCTTGTGCTGCCTCAGTTGGATCTCCTTCACTTTACAGGGGGGTACCCGAGCAGCGACCCTCCCCAGCTCTAGCCCAACTCCTACTTACCTGCCAGGTGAGATACTATGATCATGAAGGTGCTTCTCCAAGGGCAAGGCTCACCCATTGTACTCTGGGTGTGCTGCTCCTGCGATTTCCCCAAATGTGGGAAACTTGACTGCATAATTTGTGTTTCCCCTGGTCGGCTCTCGTTTAATTCAGATCTCTTTGTCTCAGGTCTCTCTCCAGCCTAGTTTGCTGTCTGTTTCCACTTCTCTTTTCTTCAGCCGCTCCCTTCTATACCCTTGTGCACTATCCTGACTTCTCCTCCCGTCTGCTTACTTTGTGCCTTCCAATGCACAATGCAAACTACAGGTAGTGCTGCAGGGCCCACACCCTTTTACTTGCCTTACAGAGCAGCTCTGGAGCTGTTACAGTGCCAAGCTGCTGCAAGAAATCAGCTTGAATGCTTCAGGGGCTGGGGCATAGCCAACATGAGCCCCACACCGAAGGAGGGTGGAGGTGTTTAATGCAAACTAGGGGTCAGACAAGCGCCGCAAAAGGCCACCATGCCCTGCACGCCCCTTTTCTGTTTTCATATGCAGACGAGGGTTGAAGCCAACTTTGACCCACTGCTTGGATGACATCACCATATGCAAATCCATCTGCGGCAGGCCTTCCCCCAGGAATGCTTGCACTAGTTGTTGCATTTGGTTTGTTGTTTGGGGGTGCTTCAGTATTAGGCAGCCTTCTGCCCTCCCATGTTCATCTGAAAATATGTGTTCTCCCTGCAGTTGTTGTCCCCAGATGAGAGTTCCCTTGTGCTGCCTCAGTTGAATCTCCTTAACTTGACAGAGATGTGCCTGAGCAGCGGCCCTCCCCAGCTCTATCCCAAATCATACTTATTTTGCATAGGAGATACCATGGTCATGAAGATTATTCTCTCAGGGTGAGGTTCATTCATTGCATTCTGGGTATGCTGACCCCTGTGATTTCCCCAAATGTGGGAAACTCGACTGCTTTATTTGTGGTAGTGGGGGACTGTGTTTGTGTTTTCCTCTGGTCAGCTCTGGTAAAAGTCAGATTTCTTTGTTTCAGAGCCTTGTTCTTCTTTTGAGAGTTCCCTTGTGCTGCCTCAGTTGGATCTCCTTCACTTGACAGGGGGGTGCCCGAGCAGAGACCCTCCCCAGCTCTAGCCCAACTCCTACTTACCTGCCAGGTGAGATACTATGATCATGAAGGTGCTTCTCCCAGGGCAAGGCTCACCCATTGCACTCTGGGTGTGCTGCCCCTGCGATTTCCCCAAATGTGGGAAACTTGACTGCATAATTTGTGTTTCCCCTGGTCGGCTCTCGTATAATTCAGATCTCTTTGTCTCAGGTCTCTCTCCAGCCTAGTTTGCTGTCTGTTTCCACTTCTCTTTTCTTCAGCCGCTCCCTTCTATACCCTTGTGCACTATCCTGACTTCTCCTCCCGTCTGCTTACTTTGTGCCTTCCAATGCACAATGCAAACTACAGGTAGTGCTGCAGGGCCCACACCCTTTTACTTGCCTTACAGAGCAGCTCTGGAGCTGTTACAGTGCCCAGCTGCTGCAAGAAATCTGCTTGAATGCTTCAGGGGATGGGGCATGGCCAACATGAGCCCCACACCAAAGGAGGGTGGAGGTGTTTAATGCGAACTAGGGGTCATCCAAGCACCGCAAAAGGCCGCCATGCCCTGCACGCCCCTTTTCTCTTTTCATATGCAGATGAGGGTTGAAGCCAACTTTGACCCACTGCTTGTATGACATCACCGTATGCAAATCCGTCTTCTGCAGAACTTCCCCCAGGAATGCTTGCACTAGTTGTTGCATTTGGTTTGTTGTTTGGGGGTGCTTCAGTATTAGGCAGCCTTCTGCCCTCCCATGTTCATCTGAAAATATGTGTTCTCCCTGCAGTTGTTGTCCCCAGATGAGAGTTCCCTTGTGCTGCCTCAGTTGAATCTCCTTTACTTGACAGAGATGTGCATGAGCAGCGGCCCTCCCCAGCCCTATTCCAAATCATACTTATTTTGCATAGGAGATACATTGGTCATGAAGATTGTTCTCCCAGGGTGAGGTTCATTCATTGCATTTTGGGTATGCTGACCCCTGTGATTTCCCCAAATGTGGGAAACTCAACTGCATTATTTGTGGTAGTGGGGGACTGTGTTTGTGCTTTCCTCTGGTCAGCTCTGGTAAAAGTCAGATTTCTTTGTCTCAGATTTTCCTCTTGCCTTGTTCTTCTTTCGAGAGTTCCCTTGTGCTGCCTCAGTTGGATCTCCTTCACTTGACAGGGGGGTACCCGAGCAGCGACACTCCCCAGCTCTAGCCCAACTCCTACTTACCTGCCAGGTGAGATACTATGATCATGAAGGTGCTTCTCCCAGGGCAAGGCTCACCCATTGCACTCTGGGTGTGCTGCTCCTGCGATTTCCCCAAATGTGGGAAACTTGACTGCATAATTTGTGTTTCCCCTGGTCGGCTCTCGTATAATTCAGATCTCTTTGTCTCAGGTCTCTCTCCAGCCTAGTTTGCTGTCTGTTTCCACTTCTCTTTTCTTCAGCCGCTCCCTTCTATACCCTTGTGCACTATCCTGACTTCTCCTCCCGTCTGCTTACTTTGTGCCTTCCAATGCACAATGCAAACTACAGGTAGTGCTGCAGGGCCCACACCCTTTTACTTGCCTTACAGAGCAGCTCTGGAGCTGTTACAGTGCCCAGCTGCTGCAAGAAATCAGCTTGAATGCTTCAGAGGCTGGGGCATAGCCAACATGAGCCCCACACCGAAGGAGGGTGGAGGTGTTTAATGCAAACTAGGGGTCGGTCAAGCGCCGCAAAAGGCCACCATGCCCTGCACGCCCCTTTTCTGTTTTCATATGCAGACGAGGGTTGAAGCCAACTTTGACCCACTGCTTGGATGACATCACCATATGCAAATCCATCTGCGGCAGGCCTTCCCCCAGGAATGCTTGCACTAGTTGTTGCATTTGGTTTGTTGTTTGGGGGTGCTTCAGTATTAGTCAGCCTTCTGCTCCACCCTCCTTTGGTGTGGGGCTCATGTTGGCCATGTCCCATCCCCTGAAGCATTCAAGCAGATTTCTTGCAGCAGCTGGGCACTGTAACAGCTCCAGAGCTGCTCTGTAAGGCAAGTAAAAGGGTGTGGGCCCTGCAGCACTACCTGTAGTTTGCATTGTGCATTGGAAGGCACAAAGTAAGCAGACGGGAGGAGAAGTCAGGATAGTGCACAAGGGTATAGAAGGGAGCGGCTGAAGAAAAGAGAAGTGGAAACAGACAGCAAACTAGGCTGGAGAGAGATCTGAGACAAAGAGATCTGAATTATACGAGAGCCGACCAGGGGAAACACAAATTATGCAGTCAAGTTTCCCACATTTGGGGAAATCGCAGGGGCTGCACACCCAGAGTGCAATGGGTGAGCCTTGCCCTGGGAGAAGCACCTTCATGATCATAGTATCTCACCTGGCAGGTAAGTAGGAGTTGGGCTAGAGCTGGGGAGGGTCGCTGCTCGGGCACCCCCCTGTTAAGTGAAGGAGATCCAACTGAGGCAGCACAAGGGAACTCTCAAAAGAAGAACAAGGCTAGAGGAAGATCTGAAACAAAGAAATCTGACTTTTACCAGAGCTGACCAGAAGAAAACACAAACACAGTCCCCCACTACCACAAATAAAGCAGTCGAGTTTCCCACATTTGGGGAAATCACAGGGGTCAGCATACCCAAAATGCAATGAATGAACCTCACCTCGACTGCTTTATTTGTGGTAGTGGGGGACTGTGTTTGTGTTTTCCTTCTGGTCAGCTCTGGTAAAAGTCAGATTTCTTTGTTTCAGATCTTCCTCTAGCCCAACTCCTACTTACCTGCCAGGTGAGATACTATGATCATGAAGGTGCTTCTCCCAGGGCAAGGCTCACCCATTGCACTCTGGGTGTGCTGCCCCTGCGATTTCCCCAAATGTGGGAAACTTGACTGCATAATTTGTGTTTCCCCTGGTCGGCTCTCGTATAATTCAGATCTCTTTGTCTCAGATCTCTCTCCAGCCTAGTTTGCTGTCTGTTTCCACTTCTCTTTTCTTCAGCCGCTCCCTTCTATACCCTTGTGCACTATCCTGACTTCTCCTCCCGTCTGCTTACTTTGTGCCTTCCAATGCACAATGCAAACTACAGGTAGTGCTGCAGGGCCCACACCCTTTTACTTGCCTTACAGAGCAGCTCTTGAGCTGTTACAGTGCCCAGCTGCTGCAAGAAATCTGCTTGAAAGCTTCAGGGGATGGGGCATGGCCAACATGAGCCCCACACCAAAGCAGGGTGCAGCAGAAGGCTGCCTAATACTGAAGCACCCCCAAACAACAAACCAAATGCAACAACTAGTGCAAGCATTCCTGGGGGAAGGCCTGCCGCAGATGGATTTGCATATGGTGATGTCATCCAAGCAGTGGGTCAAAGTTGGCTTCAACCCTCGTCTGCATATGAAAACAGAAAAGGGGCGTGCAGGGCATGGTGGCCTTTTGCGGCGCTTGACTGACCCCTAGTTTGCATTAAACACCTCCACCCTCCTTCGGTGTGGGGCTGATGTTGGCTATACCCCAGCCCCTGAAGCATTCAAGCTGATTTCTTGCAGCAGCTGGGCACTGTAACAGCTCCAGAGCTGCTCTGTATGACATCACATTCAGCCGCTGTGATCAAAAAAATGGTGGCGGCTTCCTGCGCGCACATACAGTCTGCACCAGCAGGAGCCTACACCATTTTTTATGATCACGCTGAACTGCAGTGCGACTGCAATTACAGCATGGTCAAGAAGGGAGGCGTCATGCTGGGTGGCCATGCCCTGTCACTGTGCAGGAGCAAGCACCGCTCACACACTAGTCCCCGGGTGCAGCCCCCAACCCCCGGGACACCCGGAGCAACAAAATGTAGATTCAGGCCACCAGGCCACGCCCCTACCTATGAAACCATGCCTCCTTTTTACCATTGCGCTGCTTATCTGCGCGCACTGCATTACAATCTCCCTCGCCACCTCTCTGGGTGTCACCAGTGATAGTGACACCTCTGCCATGCTTGTAGCAGCTGGTCCTAAGATCTACGCCTCAAACCCTGAGTGTTTGCCCTTGTGACTTGTTGATCATCATAGCGAAGCAGATGCTTACAGAAAACTGCAGGGGCTTAGATTGAAAATAAAAAAATTGATGGGTATAAGGTAGAGAGGAGCGGGTTCGGTTCTCCGAGAACCGAATTCCCCACGAACTCCACGTGGTTTACACTGGTCCGAGGCAGGCTCGGTTGTTCCCGCCTGACTCGGAAAACCTGAACAAGGGAAAATGTCATCATCCCGCTGTCGGATTCTCGCGAGATTCGGATTCCATATAAAGAGCTGCGCGTTGCTGCCATTTTTACTCGTGCATTGAAGAGAGAGCGGAGAGGACGTGGCTATGTTCTCTCAGTGGAAATCTCAATATCAGTGCTCAGTATCAGTGGTTACTTATTGCTGCTCAGTAATACTAGTAGTGTGTCTCTCCTGCTCAGTGTCAGTTCTCAGTAGTATCCTCATCAGTGCTCAGTATCACTGCTCATTGTCTTGTGCTGCATTGTGGTGCTCAGCATACTACAGTACATTACTAATAGTCCAGTGCTGCATCTTGCTGCTCAGTGTCAGTTCTAGTATCCTCATCAGTGCTCACTATCACTGCTCATTGCATTGTGGTGTTCTGTATACTACAATAACATAGTAATATAGTAACATAGTTTTTGAGGTTGAATAGAGGCAAATTGCCCATCGTGTTCAACCTGTTTTAAGTTGTGATGATTCTACATACTTGCTGAATAATGTTTTATGACTAGTTAGCTACTATAACTCATGTTACCCCCGGATTAACCATGTTGATATTTTAAGTATTATAACCTTGGATAGCTTTTTCATTCAGAAATGTATCCATTCCTTTTTTAAATCCAATTACAGAGTCCGCCATTACCACCTTCCCTGGCAGGGAATTCCACATCCTGATTGCCCTAACAGTGAAGAAACCTTTCCTCCATTGCGTTCTGAACTTTCCTCCAGTCGCAGCGAGTGACCACGTGTTCTTTTAATAAATAATTCCTCTGATAACTCTTTGTTATGTATCTTTACATATTTGAAGATATTAATAATATCTCCTCTTAGGCACCTCTTTTCTAGTGTATAAATATTCAGCCTAGTAAGTCTTTCCTTATAGTCCAGTACTTTTAGGCCTTTAATCAATTTAGTCTTCAGGATCTCTTACACTTCCATGAGCAGCAGAGTAGTGCAATGGAAGCATGCTGGGCCCATAACCCAGAGGTTGATTGATCAAAACTATCCTCTGCTATGTGCATTTTTTTTTTTATAATTAAAGTAATCAAAAACTGGGATTGATATTTTGGCTCTTTTATTTTTACTTAAAGTACAATAACTTTTATCATTTTAATTTGTTTTAATAGTATATTGACAGCATTGTTTTCTTTAAAAAATCCACTTAATTTTCTTTACCCTATTACTGAAATGGTAATTGACAAAAACAAACTACATTGTCACCAGAAGAGCAATGCAAAATGTACAAGTGATATATGAAAATCATCTCCCATCTTGAATTTCAATGATGCATTGGGACAACAATTTGTGAGAAACATCTTCACCCATAAAGAAAGATTTTCTTAATTCCTTACCTGTGTGCTGATTAGATATCACCTTGTTTTCACATTAAACAGACTTCCCCATGAGGAAGCAGCAAGGATGCAGTGACGTTTCCTGGTGTCAACCTGTATTATTTCAGTAGACATTGAAATGAGGATGCATCTTTGATGCCTTTCCAATGAAGCAAGTTTATTTCAGTAATAGGTGAAAAACCATTCCTACAAAGGTGTTAATCAGAGACTTGGCTTTGTGGACACTTTTCAGAGAGCAAATTTGTTAGCATAAACATAAAATCAGAAAATGAAGAGCTGTTTAATCACTCAATTGGACTTTTCTGCCAGCATATTTTTTTTTCTCTGCAACCCACTGCTAAATTGTGCTTCCTAGCTGTTTCTTTATAAAATCACTTAATCAAATCTAACTCTGATTACATCAGAGAAGGCCAGGTACCCTACACCATAAGGGTTTTTTTTTGAAATTTTGACTTGTCTACTTAAAGATCACCAAAATCTGATTACAAGGTCAATTACATCCCTGGGTGGGATTGAACCACCAACCTTTTGGTTAATAGCCAAACATGCTAACCGATTGCGCCACAGAGACACCTTGCAAAAGTCTATACTGACAAAGGCTAATAATCATTCATCTAGAACGTTTCCTAGAAAAACTTTAAAAAGTCAATAATCTGGAGAATTTTTGTAAGATACACATTGGTACTTTCCCATGATGAGTGAGTGCTTCAGGATTTCTTGCACTTACATGGGCTATTAACCAAAAGGTTGGTGGTTCAATCCCACCCAGGGATGTAATTGACCTTGTCATCAGATTTTGGTGATCTTTAAGTAGACAAGTCAAAATTTCAAACCCCCTCTTATGGTGTAGGGTACCTGGCCTTCTCTGACGTAATCAGAGTTAGATTTAATTAAGTGATTTTATAAAAAACAGCTAGGAAGCACAATTTAGCAGTGGGTTGCAGAGAAAAAAATAACATTTTAAACCTACCGGTAATTTTTTTTTCTCGTAGTCCGTAGAGGATGATGGGGACTCCGTAAGGATCATGGGGGATAGACGGGCTCCGCAGCAGACATGGGCACTTTAAGAAAGACTTTAGATCTGGGTGTGCACTGGCTCCTCCCTCTATGCCCCTCCTCCATACCTCAGTTAGAGAAACTGTGCCCAGAGGAGACGGACAGTACGAGGAAAGGATTTTTGTTAATCCAAGGTCAAGATTCATACCAGCCACACCAATCACACCGTATAACTTGTGATATACTACCCAGTTAACAGTATGAAAACAACATAGCATCAGTCCAAGACCGATGAAAACTAACATATAACCCTTATGTAAGCAATAACTATATACAAGTCTTGCAGAAGTAGACCGCACTTGGGACGGGCACCCAGCATCCTCTACGGACTACGAGAAAAAGATTTACCGGTAGGTTTAAAATCTTATTTTCTCTTACGTCCTAGAGGATGCTGGGGACTCCGTAAGGACCATGGGGATTATACCAAAGCTCCCAAACGGGCAGGAGAGTGCGGATGACTCTGCAGCACCGATTGAGCAAACAGGAGGTCCTCCTCAGCCAGGGTATCAAACTTATAGAACTTTGCAAAGGTGTTTGAACCAACTTTGACCCACTGCTTGGATGACATCACCATATGCAAATCCATCTGCGGCAGGCCTTCCCCCAGGAATGCTTGCACTAGTTGTTGCATTTGGTTTGTTGTTTGGGGGTGCTTCAGTATTAGGCAGCCTTCTGCCCTCCCATGTTCATCTGAAAATATGTGTTCTCCCTGCAGTTGTTGTCCCCAGATGAATGAACCTCACCCTGGGAGAACAATCTTCATGACCATGGTATCTCCTATGCAAAATAAGTATGATTTGGAATAGGGCTGGGGAGGGCCGCTGCTCATGCACATCTCTGTCAAGTAAAGGAGATTCAACTGAGGCAGCACAAGGGAACTCTCATCTGGGGACAACAACTGCAGGGAGAACACATATTTTCAGATGAACATGGGAGGGCAGAAGGCTGCCTAATACTGAAGCACCCCCAAACAACAAACCAAATGCAACAACTAGTGCAAGCATTCCTGGGGGAAGTTCTGCAGAAGACGGATTTGCATACGGTGATGTCATCCAAGCAGTGGGTCAAAGTTGGCTTCAACCCTCATCTGCATATGAAAAGAGAAAAGGGGCGTGCAGGGCATGGCGGCCTTTTGCGGTGCTTGGATGACCCCTAGTTCGCATTAAACACCTCCACCCTCCTTTGGTGTGGGGCTCATGTTGGCCATGCCCCATCCCCTGAAGCATTCAAGCAGATTTCTTGCAGCAGCTGGGCACTGTAACAGCTCCAGAGCTGCTCTGTAAGGCAAGTAAAAGGGTGTGGGCCCTGCAGCACTACCTGTAGTTTGCATTGTGCATTGGAAGGCACAAAGTAAGCAGACGGGAGGAGAAGTCAGGATAGTGCACAAGGGTATAGAAGGGAGCGGCTGAAGAAAAGAGAAGTGGAAACAGACAGCAAACTAGGCTGGAGAGAGACCTGAGACAAAGAGATCTGAATTATACGAGAGCCGACCAGGGGAAACACAAATTATGCAGTCAAGTTTCCCACATTTGGGGAAATCGCAGGGGCAGCACACCCAGAGTGCAATGGGTGAGCCTTGCCCTGGGAGAAGCACCTTCATGATCATAGTATCTCACCTGGCAGGTAAGTAGGAGTTGGGCTAGAGCTGGGGAGGGTCTCTGCTCGGGCACCCCCCTGTCAAGTGAAGGAGATCCAACTGAGGCAGCACAAGGGAACTCTCGAAAGAAGAACAAGGCTAAAGGAAAATCTGAGACAAAGAAATCTGACTTTTACCAGAGCTGACCAGAGGAAAGCACAAACACAGTCTCCCACTACCACAAATAATGCAGTCAAGTTTCCCACATTTGGGGAAATCACAGGGGTCAGCATACCCAAAATGCAATGAATGAACCTCACCCTGGGAGAAAAATCTTCATGACCATGGTATCTCCTATGCAAAATAAGTATGATTTGGAATAGGGCTGGGGAGGGCCGCTGCTCATGCACATCTCTGTCAAGTAAAGGAGATTCAACTGAGGCAGCACAAGGGAACTCTCATCTTGGGACAACAACTGCAGGGAGAACATATATTTTCAGATGAACATGGGAGGGCAGAAGGCTGCCTAATACTGAAGCACCCCCAAACAACAAACCAAATGCAACAACTAGTGCAAGCATTCCTGGGGGAAGGCCTGCCGCAGATGGATTTGCATATGGTGATGTCATCCAAGCAGTGGGTCAAAGTTGGCTTCAACCCTCGTCTGCATATGAAAAGAGAAAAGGGGCGTGCAGGGCATGGTGGCCTTTTGCGGCGCTTGGCTGACCCCTAGTTTGCATTAAACACCTCCACCCTCCTTTGGTGTGGGGCTCATGTTGGCTATGCCCCAGCCCCTGAAGCATTCAAGCTGATTTCTTGCAGCAGCTGGGCACTGTAACAGCTCCAGAGCTGCTCTGTAAGGCAAGTAAAAGGGTCTGGGCCCTGCAGCACTACCTGTAGATCGCATTGTGCGTTGGAAGGCACAAAGTAAGCAGACAGGAGGAGAAGTCAGGATAGTGCGCAAGGGCATAGAAGGGAGCGGCTCAAGAAAAGAGAAGTGGAAACAGACAGCAAACTAGGCTGGAGAGAGACCTGAGACAAAGAGATCTGAATTATACGAGAGCCGACCAGGGGAAACACAAATTATGCAGTCAAGTTTCCCACATTTGGGGAAATCGCAGGGGCAGCACACCCAGAGTGCAATGGGTGAGCCTTGCCCTGGGAGAAGCACCTTCATGATCATAGTATCTCACCTGGCAGGTAAGTAGGAGTTGGGCTAGAGCTGGGGAGGGTCGCTGTTCGGGCACCCCCCTGTCAAGTGAAAGAGATCCAACTGAGGCAGCGCAAGGGAACTCTCGAAAGAAGAACAAGGCTAGAGGAAGATCTGAGACAAAGAAATCTGACTTTTTCCAGAGCTGACCAGAGGAAAGCACAAACACAGTCCCCCACTACCACAAATAATGCAGTCGAGTTTCCCACATTTGGGGAAATCACAGGGGTCAGCATACCCAGAATGCAATGAATGAACCTCACCTTGGGAGAACAATCTTCATGACCATGGTATCGCCTATGCAAAATAAGTATGATTTGGGATAGGGCTGGGGAGGGCCGCTGCTCAGGCACATCTCTGTCAAGTAAAGGAGATTCAACTGAGGCAGCACAAGGGAACTCTCATCTGGGGACAACAACTGCAGGGAGAACACATATTTTCAGATGAACATGTGAGGGCAGAAGGCTGCCTAATACTGAAGCACCCCCAAACAACAAACCAAATGCAACAACTAGTGCAAGCATTCCTGGGGGAAGGCCTGCAGCAGATGGATTTGCATATGGTGATGTCATCCAAGCAGTTGGTCAAAGTTGGCTTCAACCCTCGTCTGCATATGAAAAGAGAAAAGGGGCGTGCAGGGCATGGCGGCCTTTTGCAGCGCTTGGATGACCCCTAGTTCGCATTACACACCTCCACCCTCCTTCGGTGTGGGGCTCATGTTGGCTATGCCCCAGCCCCTGAAGCATTCAAGCTGATTTCTTGCAGCAGCTGGGCACTGTAACTGCTCCAGAGCTACTCTGTAAGGCAAGTAAAAGGGTGTGGGCCCTGCAGCACTACCTGTAGTTCGCATTGTGCGTTGGAAGGCACGAAGTAAGCAGACGGGAGAAGTCAGGATAGTGCGCAAGGGCATAGAAGGGAGCGGCTCAAGAAAAGAGAAGTGGAAACAGACAGCAAACTAGGCTGGAGAGAGACCTGAGACAAAGAGATCTGAATTATATGAGAGCCGACGAGGGGAAACACAAATTATGCAGTCACGTTTCCCACATTTGGGGAAATCGCAGGAGCAGCACACCCAGAGTGCAATGGTTGAGCCTTGCCCTGGGAGAAGCACCTTCATGATCATAGTATCTCACCTGGCAGGTAAGTAGGAGTTGGGCTAGAGCTGGGGAGGGTCGCTGCTCGGGTTCCCCCCTGTGAAGTGAAGGAGATCCAACTGAGGCAGCACCAGGGAACTCTCGAAAGAAGAACAAGGCTAGAGGAAGATCTGAGACAAAGAAATCTGACTTTTACCAGAGCTGACCAGAGGAAAGCACAAACACAGTCTCCCACTACCACAAATAATGCAGTCAAGTTTCCCACATTTGGGGAAATCACAGGGGTCAGCATACCCAAAATGCAATGAATGAACCTCACCCTGGGAGAAAAATCTTCATGACCATGGTATCTCCTATGCAAAATAAGTATGATTTGGAATAGGGCTGGGGAGGGCCGCTGCTCATGCACATCTCTGTCAAGTAAAGGAGATTCAACTGAGGCAGCACAAGGGAACTCTCATCTTGGGACAACAACTGCAGGGAGAACATATATTTTCAGATGAACATGGGAGGGCAGAGGACTGCCTAATACTGAAGCACCCCCAAACAACAAACCAAATGCAACAACTAGTGCAAGCATTCCTGGGGGAAGGCCTGCCGCAGATGGATTTGCATATGGTGATGTCATCCAAGCAGTGGGTCAAAGTTGGCTTCAACCCTCGTCTGCATATGAAAAGAGAAAAGGGGCGTGCAGGGCATGGTGGCCTTTTGCGGCGCTTGGCTGACCCCTAGTTTGCATTAAACACCTCCACCCTCCTTTGGTGTGGGGCTCATGTTGGCTATGCCCCAGCCCCTGAAGCATTCAAGCTGATTTCTTGCAGCAGCTGGGCACTGTAACAGCTCCAGAGCTGCTCTGTAAGGCAAGTAAAAGGGTGTGGGCCCTGCAGCACTACCTGTAGTTCGCATTGTGCGTTGGAAGGCACAAAGTTAGCAGACAGGAGGAGAAGTCAGGATAGTGCGCAAGGGCATAGAAGGGAGCGGCTCAAGAAAAGAGAAGTGGAAACAGACAGCAAACTAGGCTGGAGAGAGACCTGAGACAAAGAGATCTGAATTATACGAGAGCCGACCAGGGGAAACACAAATTATACAGTCAAGTTTCCCACATTTGGGGAAATCGCAGGAGCAGCACACCCAGAGTGCAATGGGTTAGCCTTGCCCTGGGAGAAGCACCTTCATGATCATAGTATCTCACCTGGCAGGTAAGTAGGAGTTGGGCTAGAGCTGGGGAGGGTCGCTGCTAGGGTACCCCCCTGTAAAGTGAAGGAGATCCAACTAAGGCAGCACAAGGGAACTCTCGAAAGAAGAACAAGGCTAGAGGAAAATCTGAGACAAAGAAATCTGACTTTTACCAGAGCTGACCAGAGGTAAGCACAAACACAGTCCCCCACTACCACAAATAATGCAGTTGAGTTTCCCACATTTGGGGAAATCACAGGGGTCAGCATACCCAAAATGCAATGAATGAACCTCACCCTGGGAGAAAAATCTTCATGACCATGGTATCTCCTATGCAAAATAAGTATGATTTGGAATAGGGCTGGGGAGGGCCGCTGCTCATGCACATCTCTGTCAAGTAAAGGAGATTTAACTGAGGCAGCACAAGGGAACTCTCATCTGGGGACAACAACTGCAGGGAGAACACATATTTTCAGATGAACATGGGAGGGCAGAAGGCTGCCTAATACTGAAGCACCCCCAAACAACAAACCAAATGCAACAACTAGTGCAAGCATTCCTGGGGGAAGTTCTGCAGAAGACGGATTTGCATACGGTGATGTCATCCAAGCAGTGGGTCAAAGTTGGCTTCAACCCTCATCTGCATATGAAAAGAGAAAAGGGGCGTGCAGGGCATGGCGGCCTTTTGCGGTGCTTGGATGACCCCTAGTTCGCATTAAACACCTCCACCCTCCTTTGGTGTGGGGCTCATGTTGGCCATGCCCCATCCCCTGAAGCATTCAAGCTGATTTCTTGCAGCAGCTGGGCACTGTAACAGCTCCAGAGCTGCTCTGTAAGGCAAGTAAAAGGGTGTGGGCCCTGCAGCACTACCTGTAGTTTGCATTGTGCATTGGAAGGCACAAAGTAAGCAGACGGGAGGAGAAGTCAGGATAGTGCACAAGGGTATAGAAGGGAGCGGCTGAAGAAAAGAGAAGTGGAAACAGACAGCAAACTAGGCTGGAGAGAGACCTGAGACAAAGAGATCTGAATTATACGAGAGCCGACCAAGGGAAACACAAATTATGCAGTCAAGTTTCCCACATTTGGGGAAATCGCAGGGGCAGCACACCCAGAGTGCAATGGGTGAGCCTTGCCCTGGGAGAAGCACCTTCATGATCATAGTATCTCACCTGGCAGGTAAGTAGGAGTTGGGCTAGAGCTGGGGAGGGTCGCTGTTCGGGCACCCCCCTGTCAAGTGAAAGAGATCCAACTGAGGCAGCACAAGGGAACTCTCGAAAGAAGAACAAGGCTAGAGGAAGATCTGAGACAAAGAAATCTGACTTTTTCCAGAGCTGGCCAGAGGAAAGCACAAACACAGTCCCCCACTACCACAAATAATGCAGTCGAGTTTCCCACATTTGGGGAAATCACAGGGGTCAGCATACCCAGAATGCAATGAATGAACCTCACCCTGGGAGAACAATCTTCATGACCATGGTATCGCCTATGCAAAATAAGTATGATTTGGGATAGGGCTGGGGAGGGCCGCTGCTCAGGCACATCTCTGTCAAGTAAAGGAGATTCAACTGAGGCAGCACAAGGGAACTCTCATCTGGGGACAACAACTGCAGGGAGAACACATATTTTCAGATGAACATGTGAGGGCAGAAGGCTGCCTAATACTGAAGCACCCCCAAACAACAAACCAAATGCAACAACTAGTGCAAGCATTCCTGGGGGAAGGCCTGCAGCAGATGGATTTGCATATGGTGATGTCATCCAAGCAGTGGGTCAAAGTTGGCTTCAACCCTCGTCTGCATATGAAAAGAGAAAAGGGGCGTGCAGGGCATGGCGGCCTTTTGCAGCGCTTGGATGACCCCTAGTTTGCATTACACACCTCCTCCCTCCTTCGGTGTGGGGCTCATGTTGGCTATGCCCCAGCCCCTGAAGCATTCAAGCTGATTTCTTGCAGCAGCTGGGCACTGTAACTGCTCCAGAGCTACTCTGTAAGGCAAGTAAAAGGGTGTGGGCCCTGCAGCACTACCTGTAGTTCGCATTGTGCATTGGAAGGCACGAAGTAAGCAGACGGGAGAAGTCAGGATAGTGCGCAAGGGCATAGAAGGGAGCGGCTCAAGAAAAGAGAAGTGGAAACAGACAGCAAACTAGGCTGGAGAGAGACCTGAGACAAAGAGATCTGAATTATACGAGAGCCGACGAGGGGAAACACAAATTATGCAGTCAAGTTTCCCACATTTGGGGAAATCGCAGGAGCAGCACACCCAGAGTGCAATGGTTGAGCATTGCCCTGGGAGAAGAACCTTCATGATCATAGTATCTCACCTGGCAGGTAAGTAGGAGTTGGGCTAGAGCTGGGGAGGGTCGCTGCTCGGGTTCCCCCCTGTGAAGTGAAGGAGATCCAACTGAAGCAGCACCAGGGAACTCTCGAAAGAAGAACAAGGCTAGAGGAAGATCTGAGACAAAGAAATCTGACTTTTACCAGAGCTGACCAGAGGAAAGCACAAACACAGTCCCCCACTACCACAAATAATGCAGTCGAGTTTCCCACATTTGGGAAAATCACAGGGTTCAGCATACCCAGAATGCAATGAATGAACCGCACCCTGGGAGAACAATCTTCATGACCATGGTATCTCCTATGCAAAATAAGTATGATTTGGGATAGGGCTGGTGAGGGCCGCTGCTCAGGCACATCTCTGTCAAGTAAAGGAGATTCAACTGAGGCAGCACAAGGGAACTCTCATCTGGGGACAACAACTGCAGGGAGACCACATCTTTTCAGATGAACATGGGAGGGCGGAAGGCTGCCTAATACTGAAGCACCATCAAATATCAAACCATGGCCCTCATTCCGAGTTGATCGCTCGCAAGGCGATTTTAGCAGAGTTACACACGCTAAGCCGCCGCCTACTGGGAGTGAATCTTAGCTTCTTAAAATTGCGACCGATGTATTCGCAATATTGCGATTACAAACTACTTAGCAGTTTCAGAGTAGCTTCAGACTTACTCTGCATCTGCGATCAGTTCAGTGCTTGTCGTTCCTGGTTTGACGTCACAAACACTCCCAGAGTTCGCCCAGACACTCCCCCGTTTCTCCGGCCACTCCTGCGTTTTTTCCGGAAACTGTAGCGTTTTTTCCCACACGCCCATAAAACGGCCTGTTTCCGCCCAGTAACACCCATTTCCTGTCAATCACATTACGATCGCCGGAGCGAAGAAAAAGCCGTGAGTAAAAATACTTTCTTCATTGTAAAATTACTTGGCGCAGTCGCGGTGCGAATATTGCGCATGCATACTAAGCAGAATTTCACTGCGATGCGATGAAATTTACAGAGCGAACGACTCGGAATGAGGGCCCATATGCAACAACTAGTACAAGCACTCCTGGGGGAAGGTCTGCAGCAGACGGATTTGCATACGGTGATGTAAATCCAAGCAGTGGGCCAAAGTTGACTGGAACCCTCATCTGCATATGAAAAGAGAAAAGGGGCATGCAGGGCATGGCGGCCTTTTGCAGTGCTTGGATGACCCCTAGTTCGCATTAAACACCCCCACCCTCCTTTGGTGTGGGGCTCATGTTGGCCATGCCCCATCCCCTGATGCATTCAAGCTGATTTCTTGCAGCAGCTGGGCACTGTAACAGCTCCAGAGCTGTTCTGTAAGGCAAGTAAAAGGGTGTGGGCCCTGCAGCACCACCTGTTGTTCGCATTGTGCGTTGGAAGGCACAAATTAAGCAGACGGGAGGAGAAGTCAGGATAGTGCGCAAGGGCATTCTTTTCTCTTAGTCCGGGGGCAAGGCTTCAAAATGGGGTCTGCAACGGAGGAGACACAGGGGGCGTGGTCACAGCAGCTTTTCTCTACAGTCTGCACCAGCAGGAGCCTACACCATTTTTTATGATCACGCTGAACTGCAGTGCGACTGCAATTACAGCATGGTCAAGAAGGGAGGCGTCATGCTGGGTGGCCATGCCCTGTCACTGTGCAGGAGCCAGCACCGCTCACACACTAGTCCCCGGGCGCAGCCCCCAACCCCCGGGACACCCGGAGCAACAAAATGTAGATTCAGGCCACCAGGCCACGCCCCTACCTATGAAACCATGCCTCCTTTTTACCATTGCGCTGTTTATCTGCGCGCACTGCATTACAATCTCCCTCGCCACCTCTCTGGGTGTCACCAGTGATAGTGACACCTCTGCCATGCTTGTAGCAGCTGGTCCTAAGATCTACGCCTCAAGCCCTGAGTGTTTGCCCTTGTGACTTGTTGATCATCATAGCGAAGCAGATGCTTACAGAAAACTGTAGGGGCTTAGATTGAAAATAAAAACAATTGATGGGTATAAGGTAGAGAGGAGTGGGTTCGGTTCTCCGAGAACCGAATTCCCCACGAACTCCACGTGGTTTACATTGGTCCGAGGCAGGCTCGGTTGTTCCTGCCTGACTCGGAAAACCTGAACAAGGGAAAATGTCATCATCCCGCTGTCAGATTCTCGTGAGATTCGGATTCCATATAAAGAGCTGCGCGTTGCCGCCATTTTTACTCGTGCATTGAAGAGAGAGCGGAGAGGACGTGGCTATGTTCTCTCAGTGGAAATCTCAATATCAGTGCTCAGTATCAGTGGTTACTTATTGCTGCTCAGTAATACTAGTAGTGTGTCTCTCCTGCTCAGTGTCAGTTCTCAGTAGTATCCTCATCAGTGCTCAGTATCACTGCTCATTGTCTTGTGCTGCATTGTGGTGCTCAGCATACTACAGTACATTACTAATAGTCCAGTGCTGCATCTTGCTGCTCAGTGTCAGTTCTAGTATCCTCATCAGTGCTCACTATCACTGCTCATTGCATTGTGGTGTTCTGTATACTACAGTAACATAGTAATATAGTATATATAGAGGAGCGGGTTCGGTTCTCCGAGAACCGAATTCCCGACGAACTCCACGTGGTTTACACTGGTCCGAGGCAGGCTCGGTTGTTCCTGCCTGACTCGGAAAACCTGAACAAGGGAAAATGTCATCATCCCGCTGTCGGATTCTCGCGAGATTCGGATTCCATATAAAGAGCTGCGCGTTGCCGCCATTTTTACTCGTGCATTGAAGAGAGAGCGGAGAGGACGTGGCTATGTTCTCTCAGTGGAAATCTCAATATCAGTGCTCAGTATCAGTGGTTACTTATTGCTGCTCAGTAATACTAGTAGTGTGTCTCTCCTGCTCAGTGTCAGTTCTCAGTAGTATCCTCATCAGTGCTCAGTATCACTGCTCATTGTCTTGTGCTGCATTGTGGTGCTCAGCATACTACAGTACATTACTAATAGTCCAGTGCTGCATCTTGCTGCTCAGTGTCAGTTCTAGTATCCTCATCAGTGCTCACTATCACTGCTCATTACATTGTGGTGTTCTGTATACTACAGTAACATAGTAATATAGTAACATATGGTAACATAGTTTTTGAGGTTGAATAGAGGCAAATTGCCCAACGTGTTCAACCTGTTTTAAGTTGTGATGATTCTACATACTTGCTGAATAATGTTTTATGACTAGTTAGCTACTATAACTCATGTTACCCCCGGATTAACCATGTTGATATTTTAAGTATTATAACCTTGGATAGCTTTTTCATTCAGAAATGTATCCATTCCTTTTTTAAATCCAATTACAGAGTCCGCCATTACCACCTTCCCTGGCAGGGAATTCCACATACTGATTGCCCTAACAGTGAAGATCATAGTATCTCACCTGGCAGGTAAGTAGGAGTTGGGCTAGAGCTGTGGAGGATTGCTGCTCGGGCACCCCCTGTCAAGTGAAGGAGATCCAACTGAGGCAGCACAAGGGAACTCTCGAAAGAAGAACAAGGCTAGAGGAAGATCTGAGACAAAGAAATCTGACTTTTACCAGAGCTGACCAGAGGAAAGCACAAACACAGTCTCCCACTACCACAAATAATGCAGTCGAGTTTCCCACATTTGGGGAAATCACAGGGGTCAGCATACCCAGAGTGCAATGAATGAACCTCACCCTGGGAGAACAATCTTCATGACCATGGTATCTCCTATGCAAAATAAGTATGATTTGGGATAGGGCTGGGGAGGGCCGCTGCTCAGGCACATCTCTGTCAAGTAAAGGAGATTCAACTGAGGCAGCACAAGGGAACTCTCATCTGGGGACAACAACTGCAGGGAGAACACATATTTTCAGATGAACATGGGAGGGCAGAAGGCTGCCTAATACTGAAGCACCCCCAAACAACAAACCAAATGCAACTACTAGTGCAAGCATTCCTGGGGGAAGGCCTGCAGCAGACGGATTTGCATATGGTGATGTCATCCAAGCAGTGGGTCAAAGTTGGCTTCAACCCTCATCTGCATATGAAAATAAAAAAGGGGTGTGCAGGGCATGGCTGCCTTTTGCGGCGCTTGGATGACCCCTAGTTCGCATTAAACACCTCCACCCTCCTTCGGTGTGGGGCTCATGTTGGCTATGCCCCAGCCCCTGAAGCATTCAAGCTGATTTCTTGCAGCAGCTGGGCACTGTAACAGCTCCAGAGCTGCTCTGTAAAGCAAGTAAAAGGGTGTGGGCCCTGCAGCACTACCTGTAGTTTGCATTGTGCGTTGGAAGGCACAAAGTAAGCAGACGGGGAAGTCAGGATAGTGCACAAGGGCATAGAAGGGAGCGGCTGAAGAAAAGAGAAGTGGAAACAGACAGCAAACTAGGCTGGAGAGAGACCTGAGACAAAGAGATCTGAATTATACGAGAGCCGACCAGGGGAAACACAAATTATGCTGTCAAGTTTCCCACATTTGGGGAAATCGCAGGGGCAGCACACCCAGAGTGCAATGGGTGAGCCTTGCCCTGGGAGAAGCACCTTCATGATCATAGTATCTCACCTGGCAGGTAAGTAGGAGTTGGGCTAGAGCTGGGGAGGGTCTCTGCTCGGGCACCCCCCTGTCAAGTGAAGGAGATCCAACTGAGGCAGCACAAGGGAACTCTCAAAAGAAGAACAAGGCTCTGAAACAAAGAAATCTGACTTTTACCAGAGCTGACCAGAGGAAAACACAAACACAGTCCCCCACTACCACAAATAAAGCAGTCGAGTTTCCCACATTTGGGGAAATCACAGGGGTCAGCATACCCAGAATGCAATGAATGAACCTCACCCTGGGAGAATAATCTTCATGACCATGGTATCTCCTATGCAAAATAAGTATGATTTGGGATAGAGCTGGGGAGGGCCGCTGCTCAGGCACATCTCTGTCAAGTTAAGGAGATTCAACTGAGGCAGCACAAGGGAACTCTCATCTAGGGACAACAACTGCAGGGAGAACACATATTTTCAGATGAACATGGGAGGGCAGAAGGCTGCCTAATACTGAAGCACCCCCAAACAACAAACCAAATGCAACAACTAGTGCAAGCATTCCTGGGGGAAGGCCTGCCGCAGATGGATTTGCATATGGTGATGTCATCCAAGCAGTGGGTCAAAGTTGGCTTCAACCCTCGTCTGCATATGAAAACAGAAAAGGGGCGTGCAGGGCATGGTGGCCTTTTGCTGCGCTTGTCTGACCCCTAGTTTGCATTAAACACCTCCACCCTCCTTCGGTGTGGGGCTCATGTTGGCTATGCCCCAGCCCCTGAAGCATTCAAGCTGATTTCTTGCAGCAGCTTGGCACTGCAACAGCTCCAGAGCTGCTCTGTGAGGCAAGTAAAAGGGTGTGGGCCCTGCAGCACTACCTGTAGTTTGCATTGTGCATTGGAAGGCACAAAGTAAGCAGACGGGAGGAGAAGTCAGGATAGTGCACAAGGGTATAGAAGGGAGCGGCTGAAGAAAAGAGAAGTGGAAACAGACAGCAAACTAGGCTGGAGAGAGACCTGAGACAAAGAGATCTGAATTATACGAGAGCCGACCAGGGGAAACACAAATTATGCAGTCAAGTTTCCCACATTTGGGGAAATCGCAGGAGCACCACACCCAGAGTACAATGGGTGAGCCTTGCCCTGGGAGAAGCACCTTCATGATCATAGTATCTCACCTGGCAGGTAAGTAGGAGTTGGGCTAGAGCTGGGGAGGGTCGCTGCTCGGGTACCCCCCTGTAAAGTGAAGGAGATCCAACTGAGGCAGCACAAGGGAACTCTCGAAAGAAGAACAAGGCTAAAGGAAAATCTGAGACAAAGAAATCTGACTTTTACCAGAGCTGACCAGAGGAAAGCACAAACACAGTCCCCCACTACCACAAATAATGCTGTCGAGTTTCCCACATTTGGGGAAATCACAGGGGTCAGCATACCCAGAATGCAATGAATGAACCTCACCTTGGGAGAACAATCTTCATGACCATGGTATCGCCTATGCAAAATAAGTATGATTTGGGATAGGGCTGGGGAGGGCCGCTGCTCAGGCACATCTCTGTCAAGTAAAGGAGATTCAACTGAGGCAGCACAAGGGAACTCTCATCTGGGGACAACAACTGCAGGGAGAACACATATTTTCTGATGAACATGTGAGGGCAGAACGCTGCCTAATACTGAAGCACCCCCAAACAACAAACCAAATGCAACAACTAGTGCAAGCATTCCTGGGGGAAGGCCTGCAGCAGATGGATTTGCATATGGTGATGTCATCCAAGCAGTGGGTCAAAGTTGGCTTCAACCCTCGTCTGCATATGAAAAGAGAAAAGGGGCGTGCAGGGCATGGCGGCCTTTTGCAGCGCTTGGATGACCCCTAGTTCGCATTACACACCTCCACCCTCCTTCGGTGTGGGGCTCATGTTGGCTATGCCCCAGCCCCTGAAGCATTCAAGCTGATTTCTTGCAGCAGCTGGGCACTGTAACTGCTCCAGAGCTACTCTGTAAGGCAAGTAAAAGGGTGTGGACCCTGCAGCACTACCTGTAGTTCGCATTGTGCGTTGGAAGGCACGAAGTAAGCAGACGGGAGAAGTCAGGATAGTGCGCAAGGGCATAGAAGGGAGCGGCTCAAGAAAAGAGAAGTGGAAACAGACAGCAAACTAGGCTGGAGAGAGACCTGAGACAAAGAGATCTGAATTATACGAGAGCCGACGAGGGGAAACACAAATTATGCAGTCAAGTTTCCCACATTTGGGGAAATCGCAGGAGCAGCACACCCAGAGTGCAATGGTTGAGCCTTGCCCTGGGAGAAGCACCTTCATGATCATAGTATCTCACCTGGCAGGTAAGTAGGAGTTGGGCTAGAGCTGGGGAGGGTCGCTGCTCGGGTTCCCCCCTGTGAAGTGAAGGAGATCCAACTGAGGCAGCACCAGGGAACTCTTGAAAGAAGAACAAGGCTAGAGGAAGATCTGAGACAAAGAAATCTGACTTTTACCAGAGCTGACCAGAGGAAAGCACAAACACAGTCTCCCACTACCACAAATAATGCAGTCAAGTTTCCCACATTTGGGGAAATCACAGGGGTCAGCATACCCAAAATGCAATGAATGAACCTCACCCTGGGAGAAAAATCTTCATGACCATGGTATCTCCTATGCAAAATAAGTATGATTTGGAATAGGGCTGGGGAGGGCCGCTGCTCATGAACATCTCTGTCAAGTAAAGGAGATTCAACTGAGGCAGCACAAGGGAACTCTCATCTTGGGACAACAACTGCAGGGAGAACATATATTTTCAGATGAACATGGGAGGGCAGAAGACTGCCTAATACTGAAGCACCCCCAAACAACAAACCAAATGCAACAACTAGTGCAAGCATTCCTGGGGGAAGGCCTGCCGCAGATGGATTTGTATATGGTGATGTCATCCAAGCAGTGGGTCAAAGTTGGCTTCAACCCTCGTCTGCATATGAAAAGAGAAAAGGGGCGTGCAGGGCATGGTGGCCTTTTGCGGCGCTTGGCTGACCCCTAGTTTGCATTAAACACCTCCACCCTCCTTTGGTGTGGGGCTCATGTTGGCTATGCCCCAGCCCCTGAAGCATTCAAGCTGATTTCTTGCAGCAGCTGGGCACTGTAACAGCTCCAGAGCTGCTCTGTAAGGCAAGTAAAAGGGTGTGGGCCCTGCAGCACTACCTGTAGTTCGCATTGTGCGTTGGAAGGCACAAAGTAAGCAGACAGGAGGAGAAGTCAGGATAGTGCGCAAGGGCATAGAAGGGAGCGGCTCAAGAAAAGAGAAGTGGAAACAGACAGCAAACTAGGCTGGAGAGAGACCTGAGACAAAGAGATCTGAATTATACGAGAGCCGACCAGGGGAAACACAAATTATACAGTCAAGTTTCCCACATTTGGGGAAATCGCAGGAGCAGCACACCCAGAGTGCAATGGATTAGCCTTGCCCTGGGAGAAGCACCTTCATGATCATAGTATCTCACCTGGCAGGTAAGTAGGAGTTGGGCTAGAGCTGGGGAGGGTCGCTGCTCGGGTACCCCCCTGTAAAGTGAAGGAGATCCAACTAAGGCAGCACAAGGGAACTCTCGAAAGAAGAACAAGGCTAGAGGAAAATCTGAGACAAAGAAATCTGACTTTTACCAGAGCTGACCAGAGGAAAGCACAAACACAGTCCCCCACTACCACAAATAATGCAGCTGAGTTTCCCACATTTGGGGAAATCACAGGGGTCAGCATACCCAAAATGCAATGAATGAACCTCACCCTGGGAGAAAAATCTTCATGACCATGGTATCTCCTATGCAAAATAAGTATGATTTGGAATAGGGCTGGGGAGGGCCGCTGCTCATGCACATCTCTGTCAAGTAAAGGAGATTTAACTGAGGCAGCACAAGGGAACTCTCATCTGGGGACAACAACTGCAGGGAGAACACATATTTTCAGATGAACATGGGAGGGCAGAAGGCTGCCTAATACTGAAGCACCCCCAAACAACAAACCAAATGCAACAACTAGTGCAAGCATTCCTGGGGGAAGTTCTGCAGAAGACGGATTTGCATACGGTGATGTCATCCAAGCAGTGGGTCAAAGTTGGCTTCAACCCTCATCTGCATATGAAAAGAGAAAAGGGGCGTGCAGGGCATGGCGGCCTTTTGCGCTGCTTGGATGACCCCTAGTTCGCATTAAACACCTCCACCCTCCTTTGGTGTGGGGCTCATGTTGGCCATGCCCCATCCCCTGAAGCATTCAAGCTGATTTCTTGCAGCAGCTGGGCACTGTAACAGCTCCAGAGCTGCTCTGTAAGGCAAGTAAAAGGGTGTGGGCCCTGCAGCACTACCTGTAGTTTGCATTGTGCATTGGAAGGCACAAAGTAAGCAGACGGGAGGAGAAGTCAGGATAGTGCACAAGGGTATAGAAGGGAGCGGCTGAAGAAAAGAGAAGTGGAAACAGACAGCAAACTAGGCTGGAGAGAGACCTGAGACAAAGAGATCTGAATTATACGAGAGCCGACCAAGGGAAACACAAATTATGCAGTCAAGTTTCCCACATTTGGGGAAATCGCAGGGGCAGCACACCCAGAGTGCAATGGGTGAGCCTTGCCCTGGGAGAAGCACCTTCATGATCATAGTATCTCACCTGGCAGGTAAGTAGGAGTTGGGCTAGAGCTGGAGAGGGTCGCTGTTCGGGCACCCCCCTGTCAAGTGAAAGAGATCCAACTGAGGCAGCACAAGGGAACTCTCGAAAGAAGAACAAGGCTAGAGGAAGATCTGAGACAAAGAAATCTGACTTTTTCCAGAGCTGGCCAGAGGAAAGCACAAACACAGTCCCCCACTACCACAAATAATGCAGTCGAGTTTCCCACATTTGGGGAAAACACAGGGGTCAGCATACCCAGAATGCAATGAATGAACCTCACCCTGGGAGAACAATCTTCATGACCATGGTATCGCCTATGCAAAATAAGTATGATTTGGGATAGGGCTGGGGAGGGCCGCTGCTCAGGCACATCTCTGTCAAGTAAAGGAGATTCAACTGAGGCAGCACAAGGGAACTCTCATCTGGGGACAACAACTGCAGGGAGAACACATATTTTCAGATGAACATGTGAGGGCAGAAGGCTGCCTAATACTGAAGCACCCCCAAACAACAAACCAAATGCAACAACTAGTGCAAGCATTCCTGGGGGAAGGCCTGCAGCAGATGGATTTGCATATGGTGATGTCATCCAAGCAGTGGGTCAAAGTTGGCTTCAACCCTCGTCTGCATATGAAAAGAGAAAAGGGGCGTGCAGGGCATGGCGGCCTTTTGCAGCGCTTGGATGACCCCTAGTTTGCATTACACGCCTCCTCCCTCCTTCGGTGTGGGGCTCATGTTGGCTATGCCCCAGCCCCTGAAGCATTCAAGCTGATTTCTTGCAGCAGCTGGGCACTGTAACTGCTCCAGAGCTACTCTGTAAGGCAAGTAAAAGGGTGTGGGCCCTGCAGCACTACCTGTAGTTCGCATTGTGCGTTGGAAGGCACGAAGTAAGCAGACGGGAGAAGTCAGGATAGTGCGCAAGGGCATAGAAGGGAGCGGCTCAAGAAAAGAGAAGTGGAAACAGACAGCAAACTAGGCTGGAGAGAGACCTGAGACAAAGAGATCTGAATTATACGAGAGCCGACGAGGGGAAACACAAATTATGCAGTCAAGTTTCCCACATTTGGGGAAATCGCAGGAGCAGCACACCCAGAGTGCAATGGTTGAGCCTTGCCCTGGGAGAAGCACCTTCATGATCATAGTATCTCACCTGGCAGGTAAGTAGGAGTTGGGCTAGAGCTGGGGAGGGTCGCTGCTCGGGTTCCCCCCTGTGAAGTGAAGGAGATCCAACTGAAGCAGCACCAGGGAACTCTCGAAAGAAGAACAAGGCTAGAGGAAGATCTGAGACAAAGAAATCTGACTTTTACCAGAGCTGACCAGAGGAAAGCACAAACACAGTCCCCCACTACCACAAATAATGCAGTCGAGTTTCCCACATTTGGGAAAATCACAGGGGTCAGCATACCCAGAATGCAATGAATGAACCTCACCCTGGGAGAACAATCTTCATGACCATGGTATCTCCTATGCAAAATAAGTATGATTTGGGATAGGGCTGGTGAGGGCCGCTGCTCAGGCACATCTCTGTCAAGTAAAGGAGATTCAACTGAGGCAGCACAAGGGAACTCTCATCTGGGGACAACAACTGCAGGGAGACCACATCTTTTCAGATGAACATGGGAGGGCGGAAGGCAGCCTAATACTGAAGCACCATCAAATATCAAACCATGGCCCTCATTCCGAGTTGATCGCTCGCAAGGCGATTTTAGCAGAGTTACACACGCTAAGCCGCCGCCTACTGGGAGTGAATCTTAGCTTCTTAAAATTGCGACCGATGTATTCGCAATATTGCGATTACAAACTACTTAGCAGTTTCAGAGTAGCTTCAGACTTACTCGGCATCTGCGATCAGTTCAGTGCTTGTCGTTCCTGGTTTGACGTCACAAACACTCCCAGAGTTCGCCCAGACACTCCCCCGTTTCTCCGGCCACTCCTGCGTTTTTTCCGGAAACTGTAGCGTTTTTTCCCACACGCCCATAAAACGGCCTGTTTCCGCCCAGTAACACCCATTTCCTGTCAATCACATTACGATCGCCGGAGCGAAGAAAAAGCCGTGAGTAAAAATACTTTCTTCATTGTAAAATTACTTGGCGCAGTCGCAGTGCGAATATTGCGCATGCGTACTAAGCAGAATTTCACTGCGATGCGATGAAATTTACAGAGCGAACGACTCGGAATGAGGGCCCATATGCAACAACTAGTACAAGCACTCCTGGGGGAAGGTCTGCAGCAGACGGATTTGCATACGGTGATGTAAATCCAAGCAGTGGGCCAAAGTTGACTGGAACCCTCATCTGCATATGAAAAGAGAAAAGGGGCATGCAGGGCATGGCGGCCTTTTGCAGTGCTTGGATGACCCCTAGTTTGCATTAAACACCTCCACCCTCCTTTGGTGTGGGGCTCATGTTGGCCATGCCCCATCCCCTGATGCATTCAAGCTGATTTCTTGCAGCAGCTGGGCACTGTAACAGCTCCAGAGCTGTTCTGTAAGGCAAGTAAAAGGGTGTGGGCCCTGCAGCACCACCTGTTGTTCGCATTGTGCGTTGGAAGGCACAAATTAAGCAGACGGGAGGAGAAGTCAGGATAGTGCGCAAGGGCATTCTTTTCTCTTAGTCCGGGGGCAAGGCTTCAAAATGGGGTCTGCAACGGAGGAGACACAGGGGGCGTGGTCACAGCAGCTTTTCTCTACAGTCTGCACCAGCAGGAGCCTACACCATTTTTTATGATCACGCTGAACTGCAGTGCGACTGCAATTACAGCATGGTCAAGAAGGGAGGCGTCATGCTGGGTGGCCATGCCCTGTCACTGTGCAGGAGCCAGCACCGCTCACACACTAGTCCCCGGGTGCAGCCCCCAACCCCCGGGACACCCGGAGCAACAAAATGTAGATTCAGGCCACCAGGCCACGCCCCTACCTATGAAACCATGCCTCCTTTTTACCATTGCGCTGTTTATCTGCGCGCACTGCATTACAATCTCCCTCGCCACCTCTCTGGGTGTCACCAGTGATAGTGACACCTCTGCCATGCTTGTAGCAGCTGGTCCTAAGATCTACGCCTCAAGCCCTGAGTGTTTGCCCTTGTGACTTGTTGATCATCATAGCGAAGCAGATGCTTACAGAAAACTGCAGGGGCTTAGATTGAAAATAAAAACAATTGATGGGTATAAGGTAGAGAGGAGCGGGTTCGGTTCTCCGAGAACCGAATTCCCGACGAACTCCACGTGGTTTACACTGGTCCGAGGCAGGCTCGGTTGTTCCCGCCTGACTCGGAAAACCTGAACAAGGGAAAATGTCATCATCCCGCTGTCGGATTCTCGCGAGATTCGGATTCCATATAAAGAGCTGCGCGTTGCCGCCATTTTTACTCGTGCATTGAAGAGAGAGCGGAGAGGACGTGGCTATGTTCTCTCAGTGGAAATCTCAATATCAGTGCTCAGTATCAGTGGTTACTTATTGCTGCTCAGTAATACTAGTAGTGTGTCTCTCCTGCTCAGTGTCAGTTCTCAGTAGTATCCTCATCAGTGCTCAGTATCACTGCTCATTGTCTTGTGCTGCATTGTGGTGCTCAGCATACTACAGTACATTACTAATAGTCCAGTGCTGCATCTTGCTGCTCAGTGTCAGTTCTAGTATCCTCATCAGTGCTCACTATCACTGCTCATTACATTGTGGTGTTCTGTATACTACAGTAACATAGTAATATAGTAACATATGGTAACATAGTTTTTGAGGTTGAATAGAGGCAAATTGCCCAACGTGTTCAACCTGTTTTAAGTTGTGATGATTCTACATACTTGCTGAATAATGTTTTATGACTAGTTAGCTACTATAACTCATGTTACCCCCGGATTAACCATGTTGATATTTTAAGTATTATAACCTTGGATAGCTTTTTCATTCAGAAATGTATCCATTCCTTTTTTAAATCCAATTACAGAGTCCGCCATTACCACCTTCCCTGGCAGGGAATTCCACATCCTGATTGCCCTAACAGTGAAGATCATAGTATCTCACCTGGCAGGTAAGTAGGAGTTGGGCTAGAGCTGTGGAGGATTGCTGCTCGGGCACCCCCTGTCAAGTGAAGGAGATCCAACTGAGGCAGCACAAGGGAACTCTCGAAAGAAGAACAAGGCTAGAGGAAGATCTGAGACAAAGAAATCTGACTTTTACCAGAGCTGACCAGAGGAAAGCACAAACACAGTCCCCCACTACCACAAATAATGCAGTCGAGTTTCCCACATTTGGGGAAATCACAGGGGTCAGCATACCCAGAGTGCAATGAATGAACCTCACCCTGGGAGAACAATCTTCATGACCATGGTATCTCCTATGCAAAATAAGTATGATTTGGGATAGGGCTGGGGAGGGCCGCTGCTCAGGCACATCTCTGTCAAGTAAAGGAGATTCAACTGAGGCAGCACAAGGGAACTCTCATCTGGGGACAACAACTGCAGGGAGAACACATATTTTCAGATGAACATGGGAGGGCAGAAGGCTGCCTAATACTGAAGCACCCCCAAACAACAAACCAAATGCAACTACTAGTGCAAGCATTCCTGGGGGAAGGCCTGCAGCAGACGGATTTGCATATGGTGATGTCATCCAAGCAGTGGGTCAAAGTTGGATTCAACCCTCGTCTGCATATGAAAATAAAAAAGGGGTGTGCAGGGCATGGCTGCCTTTTGCGGCGCTTGGATGACCCCTAGTTCGCATTAAACACCTCCACCCTCCTTCGGTGTGGGGCTCATGTTGGCTATGCCCCAGCCCCTGAAGCATTCAAGCTGATTTCTTGCAGCAGCTGGGCACTGTAACAGCTCCAGAGCTGCTCTGTAAAGCAAGTAAAAGGGTGTGGGCCCTGCAGCACTACCTGTAGTTTGCATTGTGCGTTGGAAGGCACAAAGTAAGCAGACGGGGAAGTCAGGATAATGCACAAGGGCATAGAAGGGAGCGGCTCAAGAAAAGAGAAGTGGAAACAGACAGCAAACTAGGCTGGAGAGAGACCTGAGACAAAGAGATCTGAATTATACGAGAACCGACCAGAGGAAACACAAATTATGTAATCAAGTGTCCCACATTTGGGGAAATCGCAGGAGCAGCACACCCAGAGTGCATTGGGTGAGCCTTGCCCTGGGAGAAGCACCTTCCTGATCATAGTATCTCACCTGGCAGGTAAGTAGGAGTTGGGCTAGAGCTGGGGAGGGTTGCTGCTCGGGTACCCCCCTGTCAAGTGAAGGAGATCCAACTGAGGCAGCACAAGGAAACTCTCGAAAAAAGAACAAGGCTAGATGAAGATCTGAGACATAGAAATCTGACTTTTACCAGAGCTGACCAGAGGAAAGCACAAACACAGTCCCCCACTACAACAAATAATGCAGTCGAGTTTCCCACATTTGGGGAAATCACAGGGGTCAGCATACCCAGAATGCAATGAATGAACCTCACCCTGGGAGAACAATCTTCATGATAATGGTATCTCCTATGCAAAATAAGTATGATTTGGGATAGGGCTGGGGAGGGCCGCTGCTCAGGCACATCTCTGTCAAGTAAAGGAGATTCAACTGAGGCAGCACAAGGGAACTCTCATCTGGGGACAACAACTGCAGGGAGAACACATATTTTCAGATGAAAATGGGAGAGCAGAAAGCTGCCTAATACTGAAGCACCCCCAAACAACAAACCAAATGCAACAACTAGTACAAGCATTCCTGGGAAAAGGTCTGCAGAAGACGGATTTGCATACGGTGATGTCATCCAAGCAGTGGGCCAAAGTTGGCTGGAACCCTCATCTGCATATGAAAAGAGAAAAGGGGTATGCAGGGCATGGCAGCCTTTTGCAGTGCTTGGATGACCCTTAGTTTGCATTAAACACCTCCACCCTCCGTCGGTGTGGGGCTCATGTTGGCTATGCCCCAGCCCCTGAAGCATTCAAGCTGATTTCTTGCAGCAGCTGGGCACTGTAACAGCTCCAGAGCTGCTCTGTAAGGCAAGTAAAAGGGTGTGGGCCCTGCAGCACTACCTGTAGTTTGCATTGTGCATTGGAAGGCACAAAGTAAGCAGACAGGAGGAGATGTCAGGATAGTCCACAAGGGTATAGAAGGGAGGGGCTTAAGAAAAAAGAAGTGGAAACAGACAGCAAACTAGGCTGGAGAGAGACCTGAGACAAAGAGATCTGAATTATATGAGTGCCGACCAGGGAAAACACAAATTATGCAGTCAAGTTTCCCACATTTGGGGAAATCGCAGGGGCAGCACACCCAGAGTGCATTGGGTGAGCCTTGCCCTGGGAGAAGCACCTACATGATCATAGTATCTCACCTGGCAGGTAAGTAGGAGTTGGGCTAGAGCTGGGGAGGGTCGCTGCTCGGGCACCCCCCTGTCAAGTGAAGGAGATCCAACTGAGGCAGCACAAGGGAACTCTCGAAAGAAGAACAAGGCTAGAGGAAGATCTGAGACAAAGAAATCTGACTTTTACCAGAGCTGACCAGAGGAAAGCACAAACACAGTCCCCCACTACCACAAATAATGCAGTTGAGTTTCCCACATTTGGGGAAATCACAGGGGTCAGCATACCCAGAATGCAATGAATGAACCTAACCCTGGGAGAACAATCTTCATGACCATGGTATCTCCTATGCAAAATAAGTATGATTTGGGATAGGGCTGGGGAGGGCCGCTGCTCAGGCACATCTCTGTCAAGTAAAGGAGATTCAACTGAGGCAGCACAAGGGAACTCTCATCTGGGGACAACAACTGCAGGGAGAACACATATTTTCAGATGAACATGGGCTGCCTAATACTGAAGCACCCCCAAACAACAAACCAAAAGCAACAACTAGTAAAAGCATTCCTGGGAGAAGGTCTGCAGAAGACGGATTTGCATACGGTGATGTCATCCAAGCAGTGGGCCAAAGTTGGCTGGAACCCTCATCTGCATATGAAAAGAGAATAAGGGTTATGCAGGGAATGGCGGCCTTTTGCGGCGCTTGGATGACCCCTAGTTCGCATTAAACACCTCCATTCTCCTTCGGTGTGGGGCTCATGTTGGCTATGCCCCAGCCCCTGAAGTATTCAAGCTGATTTCTTGCAGCAGCTGGGCACTGTAACAGCTCCAGAGCTGCTCTGTAAGGCAAGTAAAAGGGTGTGGGCCCTGCAGCACTACCTGTAGTTCGCATTGTGCGTTGGAAGGCACAAAGTAAGCAGACGGGAGAAGTCAGGACAGTGCGCAAGGGCATAGAAGGGAGCGGCTCAAGAAAAGAGAAGTGGAAACAGGCAGCAAACTAGGCTGGAGAGAGACCTGAGACAAAGAGATCTAAATTATACGAGAGCCGACCAGGGGAAACACAAATTATGCAGTCAAGTGTCCCACATTTGGGGAAATCGCAGGAGCAGCACACCCAGAGTGCAATGGGTGAGCCTTGCCCTGGGAGAAGCACCTTCATGATCATAGTATCTCACCTGGCAGGTAAGTAGGAGTTGGGCTAGAGCTGGGGAGGGTTGCTGCTCGGGTACCCCCCTGTCAAGTGAAGGAGATCCAACTGAGGCAGCACAAGGGAACTCTCGAAAGAAGAACAAGGCTAGAGGAAAATCTGAGACAAAGAAATCTGACTTTTACCAGAGCTGACCAGAGGAAAGCACAAACACAGTCCCCCACTACCACAAATAATGCAGTCGAGTTTCCCACATTTGGGGAAATCACAGGGGTCAGCATACCCAAAATGCAATGAATGAACCTCACCCTCGGAGAACAATCTTCATGACCATGGTATCTCCTATGCAAAATAAGTATGATTTGGGATAGGGCTGGGGAGGGCCGCTGCTCAGGCACATCTCTGTCAAGTAAAGGAGATTCAACTGAGGCAGCACAAGGGAACTCCCATCTTGGGACAACAACTGCAGGGAGAACACATATTTTCAGATGAACATGGGAGGGCAGAAGGCTGCCTAATACTGAAGCACCCCCAAACAACAAACCAAATGCAACAACTAGTACAAGCATTCCTGGGGGACGTTCTGCAGAAGACGGATTTGCATACGGTGATGTCATCCAAGCAGTGGGCCAAAGTTGGCTGGAACCCTCATCTGCATATGAAAAGAGAAAAGGGGTATGCAGGGCATGGCGGCCTTTTGCGGCGCTTGGATGACCCTTAGTTCGCATTAAACACCCCCACCCTCCTTCGGTGTGGGGCTCATGTTGGCTATGCCCCAGCCCCTGAAGCATTCAAGCTGATTTCTTGCAGCAGCTGGGCACTGTAACAGCTCCAGAGCTGCTCTGTACGGCAAGTAAAAGGGTGTGGGCCCTGCAGCACTACCTGTAGTTTGCATTGTGCATTGGAAGGCACTTAAGAATAGAGAAGTGGAAACAGACAGCAAACTAGGCTGGAGAGAGACCTGAGACAAAGAGATCTGAATTATACGAGAGCCGACCAGGGGAAACACAAATTATGCAGTCAAGTTTCCCACATTTGGGGAAATCGCAGGAGCAGCACACCCAGAGTGCAATGGGTGAGCCTTGCCCTGGGAGAAGCACCTACGTGATCATAGTATCTCACCTGGCAGGTAAGTAGGAGTTGGGCTAGAGCTGGGGAGGGTCGCTGCTCGGGTACCCCCCTGTCAAGTGAAGGAGATCCAACTGAGGCAGCACAAGGGAATTCTCGAAAGAAGAACAAGGCTAGAGGAAGATCTGAGACAAAGAAATCTGACTTTTACCTGAGCTGACCAGAGGAAAACACAAACACAGTCCCCCACTACCACAAATAATGCTGTCGAGTTTCACACATTTGGGGAAATCACAGGGGTCAGCATACCCAGAATGCAATGAATGAACCTCACACTGGGAGAATAATCTTCATGACCATGGTATCTCCTATGCAAAATAAGTATGATTTGGGATAGGGCTGGGGAGGGCCGCTGCTCAGGCACATCTCTGTCAAGTAAAGGAGATTCAACTGAGGCAGCATAAGGGAACTCTCATCTGGGGACAACAACTGCAGGGAGAACACATATTTTCAGATGAACATGGGAGGGCAGAAGGCTGCCTAATACTGAAGCACCCCCAAACAACAGACCAAATGCAACAACTAGTGCAAGCATTCCTGGGGGAAGGCCTGCAGCAGATGGATTTGCATATGGTGATGTCATCCAAGCAGTGGGTCAAAGTTGGCTTCAACCCTCGTCTGCATATGAAAAGAGAAAAGGGGCGTGCAGGGCATGGCGGCCTTTTGCGGCGCTTGGATGACCCCTAGTTCGCATTAAACACCTCCACCCTCCTTTGGTGTGGGGCTCATGTTGGCTATGCCCCAGCCCCTGAAGCATTCAAGCTGATTTCTTGCAGTAGCTGGGCACTGTAACAGCTCCAGAGCTGCTCTGTACGGCAAGTAAAAGGGTGTGGGCCCTGCAGCACTACCTGTAGTTTGCATTGTGCATTGGAAGGCACAAAGTAAGCAGACGGGAGAAGTAAGGATAGTGCGCAAGGCCATAGAATGGAGCGGCTTAAGAAAAGAGAAGTGGAAACAGACAGCAAACTAGGCTGGAGAGAGACCTGAGACAAAGAGATCTGAATTATACGAGAGCCGCCAGGGGAAACACAAATTATGCAGTCAAGTTTCCCACATTTGGGGAAATCGCAGGGGCAGCAAATCCAGAGTGCAATGGGTGAGCCTTGCCCTGGGAGAAGCACCTTCATGATTATAGTATCTCACCTGGCAGGTAAGTAGAAGTTGGGCTAGAGCTGGGGAGGGTCGCTGCTCGGGCACCCCCCTGTCAAGTGAAGGAGATCCAACTGAGGCAGCACAAGGGAACTCTCGAAAGAAGAACAAGGCTAGAGGAAGAACTGAAACAAAGAAATCTGACTTTTACCAGAGCTGACCAGAGGAAAGCACAAACACAGTCCCCCACTACCACAAATAATACAGTTGAGTTTCCCACATTTGGGGAAATCACAGGGGTCAGCATACCCAGAATGCAATGAATGAACCTCACCCTGGGAGAACAATCTTCAAGACCATGGTCTCTCCTATGCAAAATAAGTATGATTTGGGATAGGGCTGGGGAGGGCCGCTGCTCAGGCACATCTCTGTCAAGTAAAGGAGATTCAACTGAGGCAGCACAAGGGAACTCTCATCTGGGGACAACAACTGCAGGGAGAACACATATTTTCAGATGAACATGGGAGGGCAGAAGGCTGCCTAATACTGAAGCACCCCCAAACAACAAACCAAATGCTACAACTAGTGCAAGCATTCCTGGGGGAAGGCCTGCAGCAGATGGATTTGCATATGGTGATGCCATCCAAGCAGTGGGTCAAAGTTGGCTTCAACCCTCGTCTGCATATGAAAAGAGAAAAGGGGCGTGCAGGGCATGGCGGCCTTTTGCGGCGCTTGGATGACCCCTAGTTAGCATTACACACCTCCACCCTCCTTCGGTGTGGGGCTCATGTTGGCTATGCCCCAGCCCCTGAAGCATTCAAGCTGATTTCTTGCAGCAGCTGGGCACTGTAACTGCTCCAGAGCTGCTCTGTAAGGCAAGTAAAAGGGTGTGGGCCCTGCAGCACTACCTGTAGTTTGCATTGTGCGTTGGAAGGCACGAAGTAAGCAGACGGGAGAAGTCAGGATAGTGCGCAAGGGCATAGAAGGGAGCGGCTCAAGAACAGAGAAGTGGAAACAGACAGCAAACTAGGCTGGAGATAGACCTGAGACAAAGAGATCTGAATTATACGAGAGCCGACCAAGGGAAACACAAATTATGCAGTCAAGTTTCCCACATTTGGGGAAATCACAGGGGCAGCACAACCAGAGTGCAATGGGTGAGCCTTGCCCTGGGAGAAGCACCTTCATGATCATAGTATCTCACCTGGCAGGTAAGTAGGAGTTGGGCTAGAGCTGGGGAGGGTCGCTGCTCGGGCACCCCCCTGTCAAGTGAAAGAGATCCAACTGAGGCAGCACAAGGGAACTCTCGAAAGAAGAACAAGGCTAGAGGAAGATCTGAGATAAAGAAATCTGATTTTTACCAGAGCTGACCAGAGGAAAGCACAAACACAGTCCCCCACTACCACAAATAATGCAGTCGAGTTTCCCACATTTGGGGAAATCACAGGGGTCAGCATACCCAGAATGCAATGAATGAACCTCACCCTGGGAGAACAATCTTCATGACCATGGTATCGCCTATGCAAAATAAGTATGATTTGGGATAGGGCTGGGGAGGGCCGCTGCTCAGGCACATCTCTGTCAAGTAAAGGAGATTCAACTGAGGCAGCACAAGGGAACTCTCATCTGGGGACAACAACTGCAGGGAGAACATATATTTTCAGATGAACATGGGAGGGCAGAAGGCTGCCTAATACTGAAGCACCCCCAAACAACAAACCAAATGCAACAACTAGTGCAAGCATTCCTGGGGGAAGGCCTGCAGCAGATGGATTTGCATATGGTGATGTCATCCAAACAGTGGGTCAAAGTTGGCTTCAACCCTCGTCTGCATATGAAAAGAGACAAGGGGCGTGCAGGGCATGGCGGCCTTTTGCGGCGCTTGGATGACCCCTAGTTCGCATTACACACCTCCACCCTCCTTCGGTGTGGGGCTCATGTTGGCTATTCCCCAGCCCCTGAAGCATTCAAGCTGATTTCTTGCAGCAGCTGGGCACTGTAACTGCTCCAGAGACGCTCTGTAAGGCAAGTAAAAGGGTGTGGGTCCTGCAGCACTACCTGTAGTTTGCATTGTGCGTTGGAAGGCACAAAGTAAGCAGACGGGAGAAGTCAGGATAGTGCGCAAGGGCATAGAAGGGAGCGGCTCAAGAAAAGAGAAGTAGAAACAGACAGCAAACTAGGCTGGAGAGAGACCTGAGACAAAGAGATCTGAATTATACGAGAGCCGACCAGGGGAAACACAAATTATGCAGTCAAGTTTCCCACATTTGGGGAAATCGCAGAAGCAGCACACCCAGAGTGCAATGGGTGAGCCTTGCCCTGGGAGAAGCACCTTCATGATCATAGTATCTCACCTGGCAGGTAAGTAGGAGTTGGGCTAGAGCTGGGGAGGGTCGCTGCTCGAGCATCACCCTGTCAAGTAAAGGAGATTCAACTGAGGCAGCACAAGGGAACTCTCATCTGGGGACAACAACTGCAGGGAGAACACATATTTTCAGATAAAAATATTGGTCATGCTCTGGTTTCTCTTCAGAACGAACAAATCTTTCGCCTTTTACTAAAGATTTCCGTGGAGAGGAGCAAAACCGAGTTTTATCTCAATTTTTGCATGCCCCATCTTTTTGGGGTTTCTTTTATCGGTTTAAAGATAGAATGAGTGTGCTTTAATGTAAGCTCATTTGCATAGAAATGACAGTAAATGTTTGTTTCTTTTCAAACAGAACTTTCTTGACCATGCTACTTGCTTGAAAGATCTGGGAGCACATGGAATACAGTACAAACCATGCTTATAGCAAGGAGAAGACAGGTGAGAAATCTGCTTTCTTTCAAATTGGGCGCTCACTTTGATCTGAATGAGGACTGCTGGCACGGCACTCAGGCGACAGGTGGAATCTTGGTCATGCTCTGGTTTCTCTTCAGAACGAACAAATCTTTCGCCTTTTACTAAAGATTTCCGTGGAGAGGAGCAAAACTGAGTTTTATCTCAATTTTTGCATGTCCCATATTATTGGGGTTTCTTTTATCGGATTAAAGACAGAACGAGTGTGCTTTCTTGTTAGCTTTAATGTAAGTATATTTGCATAACAATGACAATAAATGTCTGTTTCTTTTCAAGCAGAACTTTCTTGACCATACTAATTGCTTGAAAGATCTGGGAGCACATGGAAAAGAGTACAAACCATGCTTATAGCAAGGGGAAGCCTGGTGAGAAATCTGCTTTCTTTCTTTCAAATTGGGTGCTCACTTTGAGCTGAATGAGGACTGCTGGCATGGCACTCAGGCGACAGGTGGAATCTTGGTCATGCTCTGGTTTCTCTTCAGAACGAACAAATCTTTCGCCTTTTACTAAAGATTTCCGTGGAGAGGAGCAAAACTGAGTTTTATCTCAATTTTTGCATGCCCCGTCTTATTGGGGTTTCTTTTATCAGTTTAAAGATAGAACGAGTGTGCTTTAATGTAAGCTCATTTGCGTAGAAATGACAGTAAATGTTTGTTTCTTTTCAAACAGAACTTTCTTGACTATACTAATTGCTTGAAAGATCTGGGAGCACATGGAAAAGAGTACAAACCATGTTTATAGCAAGGGGAAGCCTGGTGAGAAATCTGCTTTCTTTCTTTCAAATTGGGTGCTCACTTTGAGCTGAATGAGGACTGCTGGCATGGCACTCAGGCGACAGGTAGAATCTTGGTCATGCTGTGGTTTCTCTTCAGAACGAACAAATCTTTCGCCTTTTACTAAAGATTTCCGTGGAGAGGAGCAAAACTGAGTTTTATCTCAATTTTTGCATGCCCCATCTTATTGGGGTTTTATTTTATTGGTTTAAAGATAGAACGAGTGTGCTTTAATGTAAGCTCATTTGCATAGAAATTACAGTAAATGTTTGTTTCTTTTCAAACAGAACTTTCTTGACCACACTAATTGTTTGAAAGATCTGGGAGCACATGGAAAAGAGTACAAACCATGTTTATAGCAAGGGGAAGCCTGGTGAGAAATCTGCTTTCTTTCATTCAAATTGGGTGCTCACTTTGAGCTGAATGAGAACTGCTGGCATGGCACTCAGGCGACAGGTGGAATCTTGGTCATGCTCTGGTTTCTCTTCAGAACTAACAAATATTTCGCCTTTTATTAAAGATTTCCGTGGAGAGGAGCAAAACTGAGTTTTATCTCAATTTTTGCATGCCCCATATTATTGGGGTATCTTTTATCAGTTTAAAGACAGAACGAGTGTGCTTTCTTGTTAGCTTTAATGTAAGTTTATTTGCATAACAATGACAGTAAATGTTTGTTTCTTTTCAAACAGAACTTTCTTGACCATGCTACTTGCTTGAAAGATCTGGGAGCACATGGAAAACAGTACAAACCATGCAGTATCACAAGAGCCTTTATTTGATCTTTCATGAAGATAGAGCAGAATTGAGGACACGTCAACAATTTCTGCCGAAGGTGGTTCATCTTTCCACATGGTGCCTTTGGCCACTGACACCTTCGTTGAGTCAAAGTCTCTGGCTGTGGTCAGAACTTTGAAAATTTATGTCACCAGAACGGTTCAGATTAGGAAAACAGAGGCTCTGTTTGTCCTGTATGCTCCCAACATGATTGGGTGTCCTGCTTCCATGCAGACCATTATGCGCTGGATCTGTGGTAAGATTCAGCATGCTCATTCGTGGAATTGCCGTTACTGAATTAGGTGAAGACCCATTCTACTAGAAAGGTGGGTTCATCCTGGGCAGCTGGTCGGGGAGTCTCGGCATTGCAACTTTGCCGAGCAGCTATTTAGTAAACACTTTTGCTAAGTTTTACAAGTTTGATACCTTGGCTGATGATAACCTCAAGTTGGGTCATTCGGTGCTGCAGAGTCGTACGCACTCTCCCACCCGTTCAAGAGCTTTGGTATAACCCCATGGTTCTTAATGTGACCCCAGCATCCTCTAGGTCGTATGAGAAAATAGGATTTTAATACCTACCGGTAAATCCTTTTCTCTTAGTACGTAGAGGATGCTGGGCACCCGTCCCAGTCCATACTGTGTCTGCAGTTATTACTTGTGGTTATACACATGTTGTGTTACGGTTCTGGTCAGCTTTTTGCTGCAATTGTTCATGCCGTTGGCTTGTGTTCTGTTGAATGCCACGTTCTGCGGCATGCTTAAGGTGTGAGCTGGTAAGATGCTCACCTTAGTTTAACTATAAATCCTTTCCTCGAAATGTCCGTCTCCCTGGGCACAGTTCCTATAACTGGAGTCTGGAGGAGGGGCATAGAGGGAGGAGCCAGTTCACACCCTTTGAAAGTCTTAAAGTGCCCATGTCTCTTGCGGATCCCGTCTATACCCCATGGTTCTTAATGTGACCCCAGCATCCTCTACGGACTAAGAGAAAAGGATGCCCTTGTGTACTATCCTGACTTCTCCTCCCGTCTGCTTACTTTGTGCCTTCCAACGCACAATGCGAACTACAGGTGGTGCTGCAGGGCCCACACCCTTTTACTTGCCTTACAGAGCAGCTCTGGAGCTGTTACAGTGCCCAGCTGCTGCAAGAAATCAGCTTGAATGCTTCAGGGGATGGGGCATGGCCAACATGAGCCCCACACCAAAGGAGGGTGGGGGTGTTTAATGCGAACAAGGGGTCATCCAAGCACTGCAAAAGGCCGCCATGCCCTGCATGCCCCTTTTCTCTATGGAATCCGAATCTCGCAAGAATCCGACAGCGGGATGATGACATTTTCCCTTGTTCAGGTTTTCCGAGTCAGGCGGGAACAACCGAGCCTGCCTCGGACCAGTGTAAACCACGTGGAGTTCGTGGGGAATTCGGTTCTCGGAGAACCGAACCCGCTCCTCTCTACCTTATACCCATCAATTTTTTTATTTTCAATCTAAGCCCCTGCAGTTTTCTGTAAGCATCTGCTTCGCTATGATGATCAACAAGTCACAAGGGCAAACACTCAGGGTGTGAGGCGTAGATCTTAGGACCAGCTGCTACAAGCATGGCAGAGGTGTCACTATCACTGGTGACACCCAGAGAGGTGGCGAGGGAGATTGTAATGCAGTGCGCGCAGATAAGCAGCGCAATGGTAAAAAGGAGGCATGGTTTCATAGGTAGGGGCGTGGCCTGGTGGCCTGAATCTACATTTTGTTGCTCCGGGTGTCCCGGGGGTTGGGGGCTGCACCCGGGGACTAGTGTGTGAGCGGTGCTGGCTCCTGCACAGTGACAGGGCATGGCCACCCAGCATGACGCCTCCCTTCTTGACCATGCTGTAATTGCAGTCGCACTGCAGTTCAGCGTGATCATAAAAAATGGTGTAGGCTCCTGCTGGTGCAGACTGTATGTGCGCGCAGGAAGCCGCCACCATTTTTGTGATCACAGCGGCTGAATGTGATGTCATACAGCCGCTGTGACCACGCCCCCTGTGTCTCCTCCGTTGCAGACCCCATTTTGAAGCCTTGCCCCCGCACCGCTCCATCCCTGACTTGGAAATGGAGTGTTGCTGACCCACCTCTCCCCCCCTTCCCCGCCCCGATTGACAGGCAGAGGCGATCACATTCTCTGCGGGGTGCCGCAGAAAATGCAGGCACATGCGTATGCTCTTAGCAATTTTTGCAGTTGGATCGCTTATTGTGATTGCAATCCAACCTGAATCAGGCCCTATTACCTATCACAATGCGCTGCGGGCAGTGCAAAATTGGGTTAATATAGGAGAAAAACCCCCAGACCTGTGCTCCTTAACTGTACCTGGTGGCTAGTGGAGCGGCTGCCCAGTAATCAGTGTCCACCGCAGTGCGCACACGGCCCACCCCCTACGGCCTCGCTCCCCTTCATCAGCGGCCTCGTGATCCGGAAGGGTGGTGTGTGTGTGACTGACCTTAGGATGAAACCGGAGCCTCCGCTGCAGTGACCCAGCAACCAGGGCACGGGAGTATACAGCGCCGCTGGGAGTGATGAAGCTGCAGTAAAGATGTCTATTAGACCTAGCCTGCTGCAGCCCTTGTAGATTCTCATAAAACAAGTTCTTCTTTTCTTGTCAAAATTAATAGCTAAGAATAGGCTGCCTGAGGCAGGCCCCTGTTAATTGGCCTGCTACTGAAGGCACCAACTACAAACTGAGCTCCCTGTTCATGGAAGCGGGGTTATAGAGGAGAATGCACTGAGCTTCTTGGGAACAGTCAAAAGCTTTGAGCCGGTTGGTGCCTCAGATCAAGATCCTACTCTACACCCCAATGTGAATCCTTGTGGAGTCCAGTGTACCCCACAGAAGAAATGAATGTGTCACACCCATTGGCAGCAACCTTAGAATAGCTGCTGACGGGCACAATTGAGAAAGGAAGGGGGGGGGGGACATTTGAATCCAGCACATAGATGCAATTCAAATATGTAATTTGTACCTTCCTATTTTAAAATATAATGGATGAACCTCACCCTGTGAGAACAATCTTCATGATCAAGAGATCTAATATGTAAAATAAGTACGAGTTGGGATAGGGCTGGGGAGGGTGGCAGCTCGGGCAGCCCCTCCCCCGTCAAGTTAAGGAGATTCAACTGAGGAAGCACAAGGGAACTCTCGTCTGGGGACAACAACTGCAGGGAGACCACATCTTTTCAGATGAACATGGGAGGGCGGAAGGCTGCCTAATACTGAAGCACCATCAAATATCAAACCATATCCAACAACTAGTACAAGCATTCCTGGGGGAAGGTCTGCAGCAGAAGGATTTGCATACGGTGATGTCATCCAAGCAGTGGGCCAAAGTTGGCTGGAACCCTCATCTGCATATAAAAAGAGAAAAGGGGCATGCAGGGCATGGCGGCCTTTTGCAGTGCTTGGATGACCCCTAGTTCGCATTAAACACCCCCACCCTCCTTTGGTGTGGGGCTCATGTTGGCCATGCCCCATCCCCTGAAGCATTCATGCTGATTCGGATTCCATAGAGAAAAGGGGCATGCAGGGCATGGCGGCCTTTTGCAGTGCTTGGATGACCCCTAGTTTGCATTAAACACCCCCACCCTCCTTTGGTGTGGGGCTCATGTTGGCCATGCCCCATCCCCTGAAGCATTCAAGCTGATTTCTTGCAGCAGCTGGGCACTGTAACATATAAAGAGCTGCGCGTTGCTGCCATTTTTACTCGTGCATTGAAGAGAGAGCGGAGAGGACGTGGCTATGTTCTCTCAGTGGAAATCTCAATATCAGTGCTCAGTATCAGTGGTTACTTATTGCTGCTCAGTAATACTAGTAGTGTGTCTCTCCTGCTCAGTGTCAGTTCTCAGTAGTATCCTCATCAGTGCTCAGTATCACTGCTCATTGTCTTGTGCTGCATTGTGGTGCTCAGCATACTACAGTACATTACTAATAGTCCAGTACCCGAGCAGCGACCCTCCCCAGCTCTAGCCCAACTCCTACTTACCTGCCAGTTGAGATACTATGATCATGAAGGTGCTTCTCCCAGGGCAAGGCTCACCCATTGCACTCTGGGTGTGCTGCTCCTGCGATTTCCCCAAATGTGGGAAACTTGACTGTATAATTTGTGTTTCCCCTGGTCGGCTCTCGTATAATTCAGATCTCTTTGTCTCAGGTCTCTCTCCAGCCTAGTTTGCTGTCTGTTTCCACTTCTCTTTTCTTGAGCCGCTCCCTTCTATGCCCTTGCGCACTATCCTGACTTCTCCTCCTGTCTGCTTACTTTGTGCCTTCCAACGCACAATGCGAACTACAGGTAGTGCTGCAGGGCCCACACCCTTTTACTTGCCTTACAGAGCAGCTCTGGAGCTGTTACAGTGCCCAGCTGCTGCAAGAAATCAGCTTGAATGCTTCAGGGGCTGGGGCATAGCCAACATGAGCCCCACACCAAAGGAGGGTGGAGGTGTTTAATGCAAACTAGGGGTCAGCCAAGCGCCGCAAAAGGCCACCATGCCCTGCACGCCCCTTTTCTCTTTTCATATGCAGACGAGGGTTGAAGCCAACTTTGACCCACTGCTTGGATGACATCACCATATGCAAATCCATCTGCGGCAGGCCTTCCCCCAGGAATGCTTGCACTAGTTGTTGCATTTGGTTTGTTGTTTGGGGGTGCTTCAGTATTAGGCAGTTTTCTGCCCTCCCATGTTCATCTGAAAATATATGTTCTCCCTGCAGTTGTTGTCCCAAGATGAGAGTTCCCTTGTGCTGCCTCAGTTGAATCTCCTTTACTTGACAGAGATGTGCATGAGCAGCGGCCCTCCCCAGCCCTATTCCAAATCATACTTATTTTGCATAGGAGATACCATGGTCATGAAGATTTTTCTCCCAGGGTGAGGTTCATTCATTGCATTTTGGGTATGCTGACCCCTGTGATTTCCCCAAATGTGGGAAACTTGACTGCATTATTTGTGGTAGTGGGAGACTGTGTTTGTGCTTTCCTCTGGTCAGCTCTGGTAAAAGTCAGATTTCTTTGTCTCAGATCTTCCTCTAGCCTTGTTCTTCTTTCGAGAGTTCCCTGGTGCTGCCTCAGTTGGATCTCCTTCACTTCACAGGGGGGAACCCGAGCAGCGACCCTCCCCAGCTCTAGCCCAACTCCTACTTACCTGCCAGGTGAGATACTATGATCATGAAGGTGCTTCTCCCAGGGCAAGGCTCAACCATTGCACTCTGGGTGTGCTGCTCCTGCGATTTCCCCAAATGTGGGAAACTTGACTGCATAATTTGTGTTTCCCCTCGTCGGCTCTCGTATAATTCAGATCTCTTTGTCTCAGGTATCTCTCCAGCCTAGTTTGCTGTCTGTTTCCACTTCTCTTTTCTTGAGCCGCTCCCTTCTATGCCCTTGCGCACTATCCTGACTTCTCCCGTCTGCTTACTTCGTGCCTTCCAACGCACAATGCGAACTACAGGTAGTGCTGCAGGGCCCACACCCTTTTACTTGCCTTACAGAGTAGCTCTGGAGCAGTTACAGTGCCCAGCTGCTGCAAGAAATCAGCTTGAATGCTTCAGGGGCTGGGGCATAGCCAACATGAGCCCCACACCGAAGGAGGGTGGAGGTGTGTAATGCGAACTAGGGGTCATCCAAGCGCTGCAAAAGGCCGCTATGCCCTGCACGCCCCTTTTCTCTTTTCATATGCAGACGAGGGTTGAAGCCAACTTTGACCCACTGCTTGGATGACATCACCATATGCAAATCCATCTGCTGCAGGCCTTCCCCCAGGAATGCTTGCACTAGTTGTTGCATTTGGTTTGTTGTTTGGGGGTGCTTCAGTATTAGGCAGCCTTCTGCCCTCACATGTTCATCTGAAAATATGTGTTCTCCCTGCAGTTGTTGTCCCCAGATGAGAGTTCCCTTGTGCTGCCTCAGTTGAATCTCCTTTACTTGACAGAGATGTGCCTGAGCAGCGGCCCTCCCCAGCCCTATCCCAAATTATACTTATTTTGCATAGGCGATACCATGGTCATGAAGATTGTTCTCCCAAGGTGAGGTTCATTCATTGCATTCTGGGTATGCTGACCCCTGTGATTTCCCCAAATGTGGGAAACTCGACTGCATTATTTGTGGTAGTGGGGGACTGTGTTTGTGCTTTCCTCTGGTCAGCTCTGGAAAAAGTCAGATTTCTTTGTCTCAGATCTTCCTCTAGCCTTGTTCTTCTTTCGAGAGTTCCCTTGTGCTGCCTCAGTTGGATCTCTTTCACTTGACAGGGGGGTGCCCGAACAGCGACCCTCCCCAGCTCTAGCCCAACTCCTACTTACCTGCCAGGTGAGATACTATGATCATGAAGGTGCTTCTCCCAGGGCAAGGCTCACCCATTGCACTCTGGGTGTGCTGCCCCTGCGATTTCCCCAAATGTGGGAAACTTGACTGCATAATTTGTGTTTCCCCTGGTCGGCTCTCGTATAATTCAGATCTCTTTGTCTCAGGTCTCTCTCCAGCCTAGTTTGCTGTCTGTTTCCACTTCTCTTTTCTTCAGCCGCTCCCTTCTATACCCTTGTGCACTATCCTGATTTCTCCTCCCGTCTGCTTACTTTGTGCCTTCCAATGCACAATGCAAACTACAGGTAGTGCTGCAGGGCCCACACCCTTTTACTTGCCTTACAGAGCAGCTCTGGAGCTGTTACAGTGCCCAGCTGCTGCAAGAAATCAGCTTGAATGCTTCAGGGGATGGGGCATGGCCAACATGAGCCCCACACCAAAGGAGGGTGGAGGTGTTTAATGCGAACTAGGGGTCATCCAAGCACCGCAAAAGGCCGCCATGCCCTGCACGCCCCTTTTCTCTTTTCATATGCAGATGAGGGTTGAAGCCAACTTTGACCCACTGCTTGGATGACATCACCGTATGCAAATCCGTCTTCTGCAGAACTTCCCCCAGGAATGCTTGCACTAGTTGTTGCATTTGGTTTGTTGTTTGGGGGTGCTTCAGTATTAGGCAGCCTTCTGCCCTCCCATGTTCATCTGAAAATGTGTGTTCTCCCTGCAGTTGTTGTCCCCAGATGAGAGTTTTCTTGTGCTGCCTCAGTTAAATCTCCTTTACTTGACAGAGATGTGCATGAGCAGCGGCCCTCCCCATCCCTATTCCAAATCATACTTATTTTGCATAGGAGATACCATGGTCATGAAGATTTTTCTCCCAGGGTGAGGTTCATTCATTGCATTTTGGGTATGCTGACCCCTGTGATTTCCCCAAATGTGGGAAATTCAACTGCATTATTTGTGGTCGTGGGGGACTGTGTTTGTGCTTTCCTCTGGTCAGCTCTGGTAAAAGTCAGATTTCTTTGTCTCAGATTTTCCTCTAGCCTTGTTCTTCTTTCGAGAGTTCCCTTGTGCTGCCTTAGTTGGATCTCCTTCACTTTACAGGGGGGTACCCGAGCAGCGACCCTCCCCAGCTCTAGCCCAACTCCTACTTACCTGCCAGGTGAGATACTATGATCATGAAGGTGCTTCTCCCAGGGCAAGGCTCACCCATTGCACTCTGGGTGTGCTGCTCCTGCGATTTCCCCAAATGTGGGAAACTTGACTGTATAATTTGTGTTTCCCCTGGTCGGCTCTCGTATAATTCAGATCTCTTTGTCTCAGGTCTCTCTCCAGCCTAGTTTGCTGTCTGTTTCCACTTCTCTTTTCTTGAGCCGCTCCCTTCTATGCCCTTGCGCACTATCCTGACTTCTCCTCCTGTCTGCTTACTTTGTGCCTTCCAACGCACAATGCGATCTACAGGTAGTGCTGCAGGGCCCAGACCCTTTTACTTGCCTTACAGAGCAGCTCTGGAGCTGTTACAGTGCCCAGCTGCTGCAAGAAATCAGCTTGAATGCTTCAGGGGCTGGGGCATAGCCAACATGAGCCCCACACCAAAGGAGGGTGGAGGTGTTTAATGCAAACTAGGGGTCAGCCAAGCGCCGCAAAAGGCCACCATGCCCTGCACGCCCCTTTTCTCTTTTCATATGCAGACGAGGGTTGAAGCCAACTTTGACCCACTGCTTGGATGACATCACCATATGCAAATCCATCTGCGGCAGTCCTTCCCCCAGGAATGCTTGCACTAGTTGTTGCATTTGGTTTGTTGTTTGGGGGTGCTTCAGTATTAGGCAGCCTTCTGCCCTCCCATGTTCATCTGAAAATATATGTTCTCCCTGCAGTTGTTGTCCCAAGATGAGAGTTCCCTTGTGCTGCCTCAGTTGAATCTCCTTTACTTGACAGAGATGTGCATGAGCAGCGGCCCTCCCCAGCCCTATTCCAAATCATACTTATTTTGCATAGGAGATACCATGGTCATGAAGATTTTTCTCCCAGGGTGAGGTTCATTCATTGCATTTTGGGTATGCTGACCCCTGTGATTTCCCCAAATGTGGGAAACTTGACTGCATTATTTGTGGTAGTGGGAGACTGTGTTTGTGCTTTCCTCTGGTCAGCTCTGGTAAAAGTCAGATTTCTTTGTCTCAGATTTTCCTTTAGCCTTGTTCTTCTTTCGAGAGTTCCCTTGTGCTGCCTCAGTTGGATCTCCTTCACTTTACAGGGGGGTACCCGAGCAGCGACCCTCCCCAGCTCTAGCCCAACTCCTACTTACCTGCCAGGTGAGATACTATGATCATGAAGGTGCTTCTCCCAGGGCAAGGCTCACCCATTGTACTCTGGGTGTGCTGCTCCTGCGATTTCCCCAAATGTGGGAAACTTGACTGCATAATTTGTGTTTCCCCTGGTCGGCTCTCGTATAATTCAGATCTCTTTGTCTCAGGTCTCTCTCCAGCCTAGTTTGCTGTCTGTTTCCACTTCTCTTTTCTTCAGCCGCTCCCTTCTATACCCTTGTGCACTATCCAGACTTCTCCTCCCGTCTCCTTACTTTGTGCCTTCCAATGCACAATGCAAACTACAGGTAGTGCTGCAGGGCCCACACCCTTTTACTTGCCTTACAGAGCAGCTCTGGAGCTGTTACAGTGCCAAGCTGCTGCAAGAAATCAGCTTGAATGCTTCAGGGGCTGGGGCATAGCCAACATGAGCCCCACACCGAAGGAGGGTGGAGGTGTTTAATGCAAACTAGGGGTCAGACAAGCGCCGCAAAAGGCCACCATGCCCTGCACGCCCCTTTTCTGTTTTCATATGCAGACGAGGGTTGAAGCCAACTTTGACCCACTGCTTGGATGACATCACCATATGCAAATCCATCTGCGGCAGGCCTTCCCCCAGGAATGTTTGCACTAGTTGTTGCATTTGGTTTGTTGTTTGGGGGTGCTTCAGTATTAGGCAGCCTTCTGCCCTCCCATGTTCATCTGAAAATATGTGTTCTCCCTGCAGTTGTTGTCCCCAGATGAGAGTTCCCTTGTGCTGCCTCAGTTGAATCTCCTTAACTTGACAGAGATGTGCCTGAGCAGCGGCCCTCCCCAGCTCTATCCCAAATCATACTTATTTTGCATAGGAGATACCATGGTCATGAAGATTATTCTCCCAGGGTGAGGTTCATTCATTGCATTCTGGGTATGCTGACCCCTGTGATTTCCCCAAATGTGGGAAACTCGACTGCTTTATTTGTGGTAGTGGGGGACTGTGTTTGTGTTTTCCTCTGGTCAGCTCTGGTAAAAGTCAGATTTCTTTGTTTCAGAGCCTTGTTCTTCTTTTGAGAGTTCCCTTGTGCTGCCTCAGTTGGATCTCCTTCACTTGACAGGGGGGTGCCCGAGCAGAGACCCTCCCCAGCTCTAGCCCAACTCCTACTTACCTGCCAGGTGAGATACTATGATCTTGAAGGTGCTTCTCCCAGGGCAAGGCTCACCCATTGCACTCTGGGTGTGCTGCCCCTGCGATTTCCCCAAATGTGGGAAACTTGACTGCATAATTTGTGTTTCCCCTGGTCGGCTCTCGTATAATTCAGATCTCTTTGTCTCAGGTCTCTCTCCAGCCTAGTTTGCTGTCTGTTTCCACTTCTCTTTTCTTCAGCTGCTCCCTTCTATACCCTTGTGCACTATCCTGACTTCTCCTCCCGTCTGCTTACTTTGTGCCTTCCAATGCACAATGCAAACTACAGGTAGTGCTGCAGGGCCCACACCCTTTTACTTGCCTTACAGAGCAGCTCTGGAGCTGTTACAGTGCCCAGCTGCTGCAAGAAATCTGCTTGAATGCTTCAGGGGATGGGGCATGGCCAACATGAGCCCCACACCAAAGGAGGGTGGAGGTGTTTAATGCGAACTAGGGGTCATCCAAGCACCGCAAAAGGCCGCCATGCCCTGCACGCCCCTTTTCTCTTTTCATATGCAGATGAGGGTTGAAGCCAACTTTGACCCACTGCTTGGATGACATCACCGTATGCAAATCCGTCTTCTGCAGAACTTCCCCCAGGAATGCTTGCACTAGTTGTTGCATTTGGTTTGTTGTTTGGGGGTGCTTCAGTATTAGGCAGCCTTCTGCCCTCCCATGTTCATCTGAAAATATGTGTTCTCCCTGCAGTTGTTGTCCCCAGATGAGAGTTCCCTTGTGCTGCCTCAGTTGAATCTCCTTTACTTGACAGAGATGTGCATGAGCAGCGGCCCTCCCCAGCCCTATTCCAAATCATACTTATTTTGCATAGGAGATACCATGGTCATGAAGATTGTTCTCCCAGGGTGAGGTTCATTCATTGCATTTTGGGTATGCTGACCCCTGTGATTTCCCCAAATGTGGGAAACTCAACTGCATTATTTGTGGTAGTGGGGGACTGTGTTTGTGCTTTCCTCTGGTCAGCTCTGGTAAAAGTCAGATTTCTTTGTCTCAGATTTTCCTCTTGCCTTGTTCTTCTTTCGAGAGTTCCCTTGTGCTGCCTCAGTTGGATCTCCTTCACTTTACAGGGGGGTACCCGAGCAGCGACCCTCCCCAGCTCTAGCCCAACTCCTACTTACCTGCCAGGTGAGATACTATGATCATGAAGGTGCTTCTCCCAGGGCAAGGCTCACCCATTGCACTCTGGGTGTGCTGCTCCTGCGATTTCCCCAAATGTGGGAAACTTGACTGCATAATTTGTGTTTCCCCTGGTCGGCTCTCGTATAATTCAGATCTCTTTGTCTCAGGTGTCTCTCCAGCCTAGTTTGCTGTCTGTTTCCACTTCTCTTTTCTTCAGCCGCTCCCTTCTATACCCTTGTGCACTATCCTGACTTCTCCTCCCGTCTGCTTACTTTGTGCCTTCCAATGCACAATGCAAACTACAGGTAGTGCTGCAGGGCCCACACCCTTTTACTTGCCTTACAGAGCAGCTCTGGAGCTGTTACAGTGCCCAGCTGCTGCAAGAAATCAGCTTGAATGCTTCAGGGGCTGGGGCATAGCCAACATGAGCCCCACACCGAAGGAGGGTGGAGGTGTTTAATGCAAACTAGGGGTCGGTCAAGCGCCGCAAAAGGCCACCATGCCCTGCACGCCCCTTTTCTGTTTTCATATGCAGACGAGGGTTGAAGCCAACTTTGACCCACTGCTTGGATGACATCACCATATGCAAATCCATCTGCAACAGGCCTTCCCCCAGGAATGCTTGCACTAGTTGTTGCATTTGGTTTGTTGTTTGTGGGTGCTTCAGTATTAGTCAGCCTTCTGCTCCACCCTCCTTTGGTGTGGGGCTCATGTTGGCCATGTCCCATCCCCTGAAGCATTCAAGCAGATTTCTTGCAGCAGCTGGGCACTGTAACAGCTCCAGAGCTGCTCTGTAAGGCAAGTAAAAGGGTGTGGGCCCTGCAGCACTACCTGTAGTTTGCATTGTGCATTGGAAGGCACAAAGTAAGCAGACGGGAGGAGAAGTCAGGATAGTGCACAAGGGTATAGAAGGGAGCGGCTGAAGAAAAGAGAAGTGGAAACAGACAGCAAACTAGGCTGGAGAGAGATCTGAGACAAAGAGATCTGAATTATACGAGAGCCGACCAGGGGAAACACAAATTATGCAGTCAAGTTTCCCACATTTGGGGAAATCGCAGGGGCAGCACACCCAGAGTGCAATGGGTGAGCCTTGCCCTGGGAGAAGCACCTTCATGATCATAGTATCTCACCTGGCAGGTAAGTAGGAGTTGGGCTAGAGCTGGGGAGGGTCTCTGCTTGGGCACCCCCCTGTCAAGTGAAGGAGATCCAACTGAGGCAGCACAAGGGAACTCTCGAAAGAAGAACAAGGCTAGAGGAAGATCTGAAACAAAGAAATCTGACTTTTACCAGAGCTGACCAGAGGAAAACACAAACACAGTCCCCCACTACCACAAATAAAGCAGTCGAGTTTCCCACATTTGGGGAAATCACAGGGGTCAGCATACCCAGAATGCAATGAATGAACCTCACCCTGGGAGAATAATCTTCATGACCATGGTATCTCCTATGCAAAATAAGTATGATTTGGGATAGAGCTGGGGAGGGCCGCTGCTCAGGCACATCTCTGTCAAGTTAAGGAGATTCAACTGAGGCAGCACAAGGGAACTCTCATCTGGGGACAACAACTGCAGGGAGAACACATATTTTCAGATGAACATGGGAGGGCAGAAGGCTGCCTAATACTGAAGCACCCCCAAACAACAAACCAAATGCAACAACTAGTGCAAGCATTCCTGGGGGAAGTTCTGCAGAAGACGGATTTGCATATGGTGATGTCATCCAAGCAGGGGGTCAAAGTTGGCTTCAACCCTCGTCTGCATATGAAAACAGAAAAGGGGCGTGCAGGGCATGGTGGCCTTTTGCGGCGCTTGTCTGACCCCTAGTTTGCATTAAACACCTCCACCCTCCTTCGGTGTGGGGCTCATGTTGGCTATGCCCCAGCCCCTGAAGCATTCAAGCTGATTTCTTGCAGCAGCTGGGCACTGTAACAGCTCCAGGGCTGCTCTGTAAGGCAAGTAAAAGGGTGTGGGCCCTGCAGCACTACCTGTAGTTTGCATTGTGCATTGGAAGGCACAAAGTAAGCAGACGGGAGGAGAAGTCAGGATAGTGCACAAGGGTATAGAAGGGAGCGGCTGAAGAAAAGAGAAGTGGAAACAGACAGCAAACTAGGCTGGAGAGAGACCTGAGACAAAGAGATCTGAATTATACGAGAGCCGACCAGGGGAAACACAAATTATGCAGTCAAGTTTCCCACATTTGGGGAAATCGCAGGAGCAGCACACCCAGAGTACAATGGGTGAGCCTTGCCCTGGGAGAAGCACCTTCATGATCATAGTATCTCACCTGGCAGGTAAGTAGGAGTTGGGCTAGAGCTGGGGAGGGTCGCTGCTCGGGTACCCCCCTGTCAAGTGAAGGAGATCCAACTGAGGCAGCACAAGGGAACTCTCGAAAGAAGAACAAGGCTAAAGGAAAATCTGAGACAAAGAAATCTGACTTTTACCAGAGCTGACCAGAGGAAAGCACAAACACAGTCTCCCACTACCACAAATAATGCAGTCAAGTTTCCCACATTTGGGGAAATCACAGGGGTCAGCATACCCAAAATGCAATGAATGAACCTCACCCTGGGAGAAAAATCTTCATGACCATGGTATCTCCTATGCAAAATAAGTATGATTTGGAATAGGGCTGGGGAGGGCCGCTGCTCATGCACATCTCTGTCAAGTAAAGGAGATTCAACTGAGGCAGCACAAGGGAACTCTCATCTTGGGACAACAACTGCAGGGAGAACATATATTTTCAGATGAACATGGGAGGGCAGAAGGCTGCCTAATACTGAAGCACCCCCAAACAACAAACCAAATGCAACAACTAGTGCAAGCATTCCTGGGGGAAGGCCTGCCGCAGATGGATTTGCATATGGTGATGTCATCCAAGCAGTGGGTCAAAGTTGGCTTCAACCCTCGTCTGCATATGAAAAGAGAAAAGGGGCGTGCAGGGCATGGTGGCCTTTTGCGGCGCTTGGCTGACCCCTAGTTTGCATTAAACACCTCAACACTCCTTTGGTGTGGGGCTCATGTTGGCTATGCCCCAGCCCCTGAAGCATTCAAGCTGATTTCTTGCAGCAGCTGGGCACTGTAACAGCTCCAGAGCTGCTCTGTAAGGCAAGTAAAAGGGTGTGGGCCCTGCAGCACTACCTGTAGTGTGCATTGTGCATTGGAAGGCACAAAGTAAGCAGAGGGGAGGAGAAGTCAGGATAGTGCACAAGGGTATAGAAGGGAGCGGCTGAAGAAAAGAGAAGTGGAAACAGACAGCAAACTAGGCTGGAGAGAGACCTGAGACAAAGAGATCTGAATTATACGAGAGCCGACGAGGGGAAACACAAATTATGCAGTCAAGTTTCCCACATTTGGGGAAATCGCAGGAGCAGCACACCCAGAGTGCAATGGTTGAGCCTTGCCCTGGGAGAAGCACCTTCATGATCATAGTATCTCACCTGGCAGGTAAGTAGGAGTTGGGCTAGAGCTGGGGAGGGTCGCTGCTCGGGTTCCCCCCTGTGAAGTGAAGGAGATCCAACTGAGGCAGCACCAGGGAACTCTCGAAAGAAGAACAAGGCTAGAGGAAGATCTGAGACAAAGAAATCTGACTTTTACCAGAGCTGACCAGAGGAAAGCACAAACACAGTCCCCCACTACCACAAATAATGCAGTCGAGTTTCCCACATTTGGGAAAATCACAGGGGTCAGCATACCCAGAATGCAATGAATGAACCTCACCCTGGGAGAACAATCTTCATGACCATGGTATCTCCTATGCAAAATAAGTATGATTTGGGATAGGGCTGGTGAGGGCAGCTGCTCAGGCACATCTCTGTCAAGTAAAGGAGATTCAACTGAGGCAGCACAAGTGAACTCTCATCTGGGGACAACAACTGCAGGGAGACCACATCTTTTCAGATGAACATGGGAGGGCGGAAGGCTGCCTAATACTGAAGCACCATCAAATATCAAACCATATGCAACAACTAGTACAAGCACTCCTGGGGGAAGGTCTGCAGCAGACGGATTTGCATACGGTGATGTTATCCAAGCAGTGGGCCAAAGTTGACTGGAACCCTCATCTGCATATGAAAAGAGAAAAGGGGCATGCAGGGCATGGCGGCCTTTTGCAGTGCTTGGATGACCCCTAGTTCGCATTAAACACCTCCCCCCTCCTTTGGTGTGGGGCTCATGTTGGCCATGCCCCATCCCCTGAAGCATTCAAGCTGATTTCTTGCAGCAGCTGGGCACTGTAACAGCTCCAGAGCTGCTCTGTAAGGCAAGTAAAAGGGTGTGGGCCCTGCAGCACTACCTGTAGTTTGCATTGTGCATTGGAAGGCACAAAGTAAGCAGACGGGAGGAGAAGTCAGGATAGTGCACAAGGGTATAGAAGGGAGCGGCTGAAGAAAAGAGAAGTGGAAACAGACAGCAAACTAGGCTGGAGAGAGACCTGAGACAAATAGATCTGAATTATACGAGAGCCGACCAGGGGAAACACAAATTATGCAGTCAAGTTTCCCACATTTGGGGAAATCGCAGGGGCAGCACACCCAGAGTGCAATGGGTGAGCCTTGCCCTGGGAGAAGCACCTTCATGATCATAGTATCTCACCTGGCAGGTAAGTAGGAGTTGGGCTAGAGCTGGGGAGGGTCACTGCTCGGGTACCACCCTGTCAAGTGAAGGAGATCCAACTGAGGCAGCACAATGGAACTCTCGAAAGAAGAACAAGGCTAGAGGAAAATCTGAGACAAAGAAATCTGACTTTTACCAGAGCTGACCAGAGGAAAGCACAAACACAGTCCCCCACTACCACAAATAATGCAGTCAAGTTTCCCACATTTGGGGAAATCACAGGGGTCAGCATACCCAAAATGCAATGAATGAACCTCACCCTGGGAGAACAATCTTCATGACCATGGTATCTCCTATGCAAAATAAGTATGATTTGGAATAGGGCTGGGGAGGGCCGCTGCTCATGCACATCTCTGTCAAGTAAAGGAGATTCAACTGAGGCAGCACAAGGGAACTCTCATCTGGGGACAACAACTGCAGGGAGAACACATATTTTCAGATGAACATGGGAGGGCAGAAGGCTGCCTAATACTGAAGCACCCCCAAACAACAAACCAAATGCAACAACTAGTGCAAGCATTCCTGGGGGAAGTTCTGCAGAAGACGGATTTGCATACGGTGATGTCATCCAAGCAGTGGGTCAAAGTTGGCTTCAACCCTCATCTGCATATGAAAAGAGAAAAGGGGCGTGCAGGGCATGGCGGCCTTTTGCGGTGCTTGGATGACCCCTAGTTCGCATTAAACACCTCCACCCTCCTTTGGTGTGGGGCTCATGTTGGCCATGCCCCATCCCCTGAAGCATTCAAGCTGATTTCTTGCAGCAGCTGGGCACTGTAACAGCTCCAGAGCTGCTCTGTAAGGCAAGTAAAAGGGTGTGGGCCCTGCAGCACTACCTGTAGTTTGCATTGTGCATTGGAAGGCACAAAGGAAGCAGACGGGAGGAGAAGTCAGGATAGTGCACAAGGGTATAGAAGGGAGCGGCTGAAGAAAAGAGAAGTGGAAACAGACAGCAAACTAGGCTGGAGAGAGACCTGAGACAAAGAGATCTGAATTATACGAGAGCCGACCAGGGGAAACACAAATTATGCAGTCAAGTTTCCCACATTTGGGGAAATCGCAGGGGCAGCACACCCAGAGTGCAATGGGTGAGCCTTGCCCTGGGAGAAGCACCTTCATGATCATAGTATCTCACCTGGCAGGTAAGTAGGAGATGGGCTAGAGCTGGGGAGGGTCGCTGTTCGGGCACCCCCCTGTCAAGTGAAAGAGATCCAACTGAGGCAGCACAAGGGAACTCTCGAAAGAAGAACAAGGCTAGAGGAAGATCTGAGACAAAGAAATCTGACTTTTTCCAGAGCTGACCAGAGGAAAGCACAAACACAGTCCCCCACTACCACAAATAATGCAGTCGAGTTTCCCACATTTGGGGAAATCACAGGGGTCAGCATACCCAGAATGCAATGCATGAACCTCACCCTGGGAGAAAAATCTTCATGACCATGGTATCGCCTATGCAAAATAAGTATGATATGGGATAGGGCTGGGGAGGGCCGCTGCTCAGGCACATCTCTGTCAAGTAAAGGAGATTCAACTGAGGCAGCACAAGGGAACTCTCATCTGGGGACAACAACTGCAGGGAGAACACATATTTTCAGATGAACATGTGAGGGCAGAAGGCTGCCTAATGCTGAAGCACCCCCAAACAACAAACCAAATGCAACAACTAGTGCAAGCATTCCTGGGGGAAGTTCTGCAGAAGACGGATTTGCATACGGTGATGTCATCCAAGCAGTGGGTCAAAGTTGGCTTCAACCCTCGTCTGCATATGAAAAGAGAAAAGGGGCGTGCAGGGCATGGCGGCCTTTTGCGGTGCTTGGATGACCCCTAGTTCGCATTAAACACCTCCACCCTCCTTTGGTGTGGGGCTCATGTTGGCCATGCCCCATCCCCTGAAGCATTCAAGCTGATTTCTTGCAGCAGCTGGGCACTGTAACAGCTCCAGAGCTGCTCTGTAAGGCAAGTAAAAGGGTGTGGGCCCTGCAGCACTACCTGTAGTTCGCATTGTGCGTTGGAAGGCACGAAGTAAGCAGACGGGAGAAGTCAGGATAGTGCGCAAGGGCATAGAAGGGAGCGGCTCAAGAAAAGAGAAGTGGAAACAGACAGCAAACTAGGCTGGAGAGAGACCTGAGACAAAGAGATCTGAATTATACGAGAGCCGACGAGGGGAAACACAAATTATGCAGTCAAGTTTCCCACATTTGGGGAAATCGCATGAGCAGCACACCCAGAGTGCAATGGTTGAGCCTTGCCCTGGGAGAAGCACCTTCATGATCATAGTATCTCACCTGGCAGGTAAGTAGGAGTTGGGCTAGAGCTGGGGAGGGTCGCTGCTCGGGTTCCCCCCTGTGAAGTGAAGGAGATCCAACTGAGGCAGCACCAGGGAACTCTCGAAAGAAGAACAAGGCTAGAGGAAGATCTGAGACAAAGAAATCTGACTTTTACCAGAGCTGACCAGAGGAAAGCACAAACACAGTCCCCCACTACCACAAATAATGCAGTCGAGTTTCCCACATTTGGGAAAATCACAGGGGTCAGCATACCCAGAATGCAATGAATGAACCTCACCCTGGGAGAACAATCTTCATGACCATGGTATCTCCTATGCAAAATAAGTATGATTTGGGATAGGGCTGGTGAGGGCCGCTGCTCAGGCACATCTCTGTCAAGTAAAGGAGATTCAACTGAGGCAGCACAAGGGAACTCTCATCTGGGGACAACAACTGCAGGGAGACCACATCTTTTCAGATGAACATGGGAGGGCGGAAGGCTGCCTAATACTGAAGCACCATCAAATATCAAACCATATGCAACAACTAGTACAAGCACTCCTGGGGGAAGGTCTGCAGCAGACGGATTTGCATACGGTGATGTTATCCAAGCAGTGGGCCAAAGTTGACTGGAACCCTCATCTGCATATGAAAAGAGAAAAGGGGCATGCAGGGCATGGCGGCCTTTTGCAGTGCTTGGATGACCCCTAGTTCGCATTAAACACCCCCACCCTCCTTTGGTGTGGGGCTCATGTTGGCCATGCCCCATCCCCTGAAGCATTCAAGCTGATTTCTTGCAGCAGCTGGGCACTGTAACAGCTCCAGAGCCGTTCTGTAAGGCAAGTAAAAGGGTGTGGGCCCTGCAGCACCACCTGTTGTTCGCATTGTGCGTTGGAAGGCACAAATTAAGCAGACGGGAGGAGAAGTCAGGATAGTGCGCAAGGGCATACTTTTCTCTTAGTCCGGGGGCAAGGCTTCAAAATATGGTCTGCAACGGAGGAGACACAGGGGGCGTGGTCACAGCAGCTTTTCTCTACAGCCTGCACCAGCAGGAGCCTACACCATTTTTTATGATCACGCTGAACTGCAGTGCGACTGCAATTACAGCATGGTCAAGAAGGGAGGCGTCATGCTGGGTGGCCATGCCCTGTCACTGTGCAGGAGCCAGCACAGCTCACACACTAGTACCCGGGTGCAGCCCCCAACCCCCGGGACACCCGGAGCAACAAAATGTAGATTCAGGCCACCAGGCCACGCCCCTACCTATGAAACCATGCCTCCTTTTTACCATTGCGCTGTTTATCTGCGCGCACTGCATTACAATCTCCCTCGCCACCTTTCTGGGTGTCACCAGTGATAGTGACACCTCTGCCATGCTTGTAGCAGCTGGTCCTAAGATCTACGCCTCAAGCCCTGAGTGTTTGCCCTTGTGACTTGTTGATCATCATAGCGAAGCAGATGCTTACAGAAAACTGCAGGGGCTTAGATTGAAAATAAAAAAATTGATGGGTATAAGGTAGAGAGGAGCGGGTTCGGTTCTCCGAGAACCGAATTCCCCACGAACTCCACGTGGTTTACACTGGTCCGAGGCAGGCTCGGTTGTTCCCGCCTGACTCGGAAAACCTGAACAAGGGAAAATGTCATCATCCCGCTGTCGGATTCTTGCGAGATTCGGATTCCATATAAAGAGCTGCGCGTTGCTGCCATTTTTACTCGTGCATTGAAGAGAGAGCGGAGAGGACGTGGCTATGTTCTCTCAGTGGAAATCTCAATATCAGTGCTCAGTATCAGTGGTTACTTATTGCTGCTCAGTAATACTAGTAGTGTGTCTCTCCTGCTCAGTGTCAGTTCTCAGTAGTATCCTCATCAGTGCTCAGTATCACTGCTCATTGTCTTGTGCTGCATTGTGGTGCTCAGCATACTACAGTACATTACTAATAGTCCAGTGCTGCATCTTGCTGCTCAGTGTCAGTTCTAGTATCCTCATCAGTGCTCACTATCACTGCTCATTGCATTGTGGTGTTCTGTATACTACAGTAACATAGTAATATAGTACATATAGAGGAGCGGGTTCGGTTCTCCGAGAACCGAATTCCCGACGAACTCCACGTGGTTTACACTGGTCCGTGGCAGGCTCGGTTGTTCCCGCCTGACTCGGAAAACCTGAACAAGGGAAAATGTCATCATCCCGCTGTCGGATTCTCGCGAGATTCGGATTCCATATAAAGAGCTGCGCGTTGCCGCCATTTTTACTCGTGCATTGAAGAGAGAGCGGAGAGGACGTGGCTATGTTCTCTCAGTGGAAATCTCAATATCAGTGCCCAGTATCAGTGGTTACTTATTGCTGCTCAGTAATACTAGTAGTGTGTCTCTCCTGCTCAGTGTCAGTTCTCAGTAGTATCCTCATCAGTGCTCAGTATCACTGCTCATTGTCTTGTGCTGCATTGTGGTGCTCAGCATACAACAGTACATTACTAATAGTCCAGTGCTGCATCTTGCTGCTCATGTTGGCTATGCCCCAGCCCCTGAAGCATTCAAGCTGATTTCTTGCAGCAGCTGGGCACTGTAACAGCTCCAGAGCTGCTCTGTAAGGCAAGTAAAAGGGTGTTGGCCCTGCAGCACTACCTGTAGTTTGCATTGTGCGTTGGAAGGCACAAAGTAAGCAGACAGGAGAAGTCAGGAGAGTGCCCAAGGGCATAGAAGGCAGGGGCTCAAGAAAAGAGAAGTGGAAACAGACAGCAAACTAGGCTGGAGAGAGACCTGAGACAAAGAGATCTGAATTATACGAGTAGCCGACCAGAGGAAACACAAATTATGCAGTCAAGTGTCCCACATTTGGGGAAATCGTAGGAGCAGCACACCCAGAGTGCAATGGGTGAGCCTTGCCCTGGTAGAAGCACCTTCCTGATCATAGTATCTCACTTGGCAGGTAAGTAGGAGTTGGGCTTGAGCTGGGGAGGGTCGCTGCTCGGGCACCCCCCTGTCAAGTGAAGGAGATCCACAAACACAGTCCCCCACTACCACAATTAATGCAGTCGAGTTTCCCACATTTGGGGAAATCACAGGGGTCAGCATACCCAGAATGCAATGAATGAACCTCACCCTGGGAGAACAATCTTCATGACCATGGAAACTCCTATGCAAAATAAGTATGATTTGGGATAGGGCTGGGGAGGGCCGCTGCTCAGGCACATCTCTGTCAAGTAAAGGAGATTCAACTGAGGCAGCACAAGGGAACTCTCATCTGGGGACAACAACTGCAGGGAGAACACATATTTTCAGATGAACATGGGAGGGCAGAAGGCTGCCTAATACTGAAGCACCCCCAAACAACAAACCAAATGTAACAACTAGTAAAAGCATTCCTGGGAGAAGGTCTGCAGAAGACGGATTTGCATACGGTGATGTCATCCAAGCAGTAAGCCAAAGTTGGCTGGAACCCTCATCTGCATATGAAAAGAGAAAAGGGTTATGCAGGGCATGGCGGCCTTTTGCGGTGCTTGGATGACCCCTAGTTCGCATTAAATACCTCCACCCTCCTTCGGTGTGGGGCTCATGTTGGCTATGCCCCAGCCCCTGAAGCATTCAAGCTGATTTCTTGCAGCAGCTGGGCACTGTAACAGCTCCAGAGCTGCTCTGTACGGCAAGTAAAAGGGTGTGGGCCCTGCAGCACTACCTGTAGTACGCATTGTGCGTTGGAAGGCACAAAGTAAGCAGACGGGAGAAGTCAGGATAGTGCGCAAGGGCATAGAAGGGAGCGGCTCAAGAAAACAGAAGTGGAAACAGACAGCAAACTAGGCTGGAGAGAGACCTGAGACAAAGAGATCTGAATTATACGAGAGCCGACCAGGGGAAACACAAATTATGCAGTCAAGTTTCCCACATTTGGGGAAATCGCAGGAGCAGCACACCCAGAGTGCAATGGGTGAGCCTTGCCCTGGGAGAAGCACCTTCATGATCATAGTATCTCACCTGGCAGGTATGTAGGAGTTGGGCTAGAGCTGGGGAGGGTCGCTGCTCGGGTACCCCCCTGTCAAGTGAAGGAGATCAAACTGAGGCAGCACAATGGAACTCTCGAAAGAAGAACAAGGCTAGAGGAAGATCTGAGACAAAGAAATCTGACTTTTACCAGAGCTGACCAGAGGAAAACACAAACACAGTCCCCCACTACCACAAATAATGCAGTTGAGTTTCCCACATTTGGGGAAATCACAGGGGTCAGCATACCCAGAATGCAATGAATGAACCTCACCCTGGGAGAACAATCTTTATGACCATGGTATCTCCTATGCAAAATAAGTATGATTTGAGATAGGGCTGGGGAGGGCCGCTGCTCAGGCACATCTCTGTCAAGTAAAGGAGATTCAACTGAGGCAGCACAAGGGAACTCTCATCTGGGGACAACAACTGCCGGGAGAACACATATTTTCAGATGAACATGGGAGGGCAGAAGGCTGCCTAATACTGAAGCACGCCCAAACAACAAACCAAATGCAACAACTAGTACAAGCATTCCTGGGAGAAGGTCTGCAGAAGACGGATTTGCATACGGTGATGTCATCCAAGCAGTGGGCCAAAGTTGGCTGGAACCCTCATCTGCATATGTTGAAGATACAATTTGTGAATTGCATTTAACACTATCTCCCTTTCCTGGGGAGAAGATGGTAGGGCCGATTTGAAAAACCGGCGAGGAGGCACCTCTTCGAATTTCAGCTTGTAACCCTGAGAAACAATTTCTATTGCCTAGGGATCCACCTGCGAATGAACCCAGATGTGGCTGAAAACTCGAAGACGTGCCCCCAACTGGGCGGACTCCTTTAGCGGAGCCCCAGCGTCATGCGGTGGATTTTGTAGAGGCCGGAGAGGACTTCTGTTCCTGGGAACTAGCTGTGTTGTGCAGCTTCTTCCCTCTGCCCTTACCTCTGGCAAGAAAGGACGCACCTCGTACTTTCTTGTTTCTCTGTGATCGAAAGGACTGCATTTGATAATGTGGTGCTTTCTTAGGCTGTGAGGGAATATAAGGCAAAAAATTTGATTTACCAGCTGTAGCTGTGGAGACTAGGTCCGAGAGACCTTCCCCAAACAATTCCTCACCCCTGTAAGGTAAAACCTCCATATGCCTTTTTGAGTCGGCATCACCTGTCCATTGCCGGGTCCATAGGACTCGTCTAGCAGAAATCGACATAGCGTTTATTCTAGAACCCAGTAGACTAATGTCACTTTGAGCATCTCTCATATATAGGACAGCATCTTTTATATGCCCAATGGTCAATAACATAGCATCCTTATCTAGGGTCTCAATCTCTGCTGATAAGGTATCTGTCCATGCTGCCACCGCGCTACAACCCCGGCCGACGCAATTGCCGGTCTGAGTAAGGTACCAGAATGTGTGTAAATGGACTTTAGGGTAACCTCCTGCTTGCGGTCAGCAGGGTCCCTGATGGTAGCCGTATCCTGGGATGGCAGCGCTACCTTTTTGGATAAGCGTGTCAATGCTTTATCCACCCTAGGGGAGGATTCCCACCGTATCCTGTCCATTGGCGGGAAAGGATACGCCATAAGAATCCTTTTGGGAATCTGCAGCTTTTTGTCTGGAGATTCCCAAGCTTTTTCACATAATTCGTTCAACTCATGTGAGGGGGGAAAGGTTATCTCAGGTTTCTTTCCCTTATACATGTGTACCCTCGTGTCAGGGACAGGGGACTCTGTGATGTGCAAAACATCTTTTATTGCAATAATCATATATCGAATACATTTAGCCAATTTTGGCTGTAACTTTGCATCATCGTAGTCGACACTGGAGTCAGAATCTGTGTCGGTATCTGTGTCAACTATTTGGGATAGTGGGCGCTTTTGAGACCCCGAAGGTCCCTGCGACATAGGGACAGGCATGGGTTGACTCCCTGACTGTTCCCTAGCTTTAGCTTTGTCTAATCTCTTGTGTAATAAGTTTACATTAGCACTTAAAACATTCCACATATCCATCCAGTCAGGTGTCGGCGTTGTCGATGGAGACACCACATTAATTTGCTCCTGCTCCTCTCTAGGAGAGCCTTCTACCTCAGACATGTCGACACACGTGTACCGACACACCATACACTCAGGGAATCCTCTTATCTGAGGACAGTTCCCCAACAAGGCCCTTTGGAGAGACAGAGAGAGAGAGTATGCCAGCACACACCCCAGCGCTATATGACCCAGGAAAAAAACACAATAATTTTATGTTTACCCAGTAGCGCTGTATTTCCATATATGCATAATTTGTGTTTCCCCTGGTCGGCTCTCATATAAAGTGTTGTTGACCCCCCTCTCCCCCCCCCCGCCCCAATTGACAGGCAGAGGCGATCGCATTCTCTGCGGGGTGCCGCAGAAAATGCAGGCACATGCGTATGCTCTTAGCAATTTTTGCAGTTGGATCGCTTATTGTGATTGCAATCCAACCTGAATCAGGCCCTATTACCTATCACAATGCGCTGCGGGCAGTACAAAATTGGGATAATATAGGAGTAAAACTCCCAGACCTGTGCTCCTTAACTGTACCTGGTGGCTAGTGGAGCGGCTGCCCAGTAATCAGTGTCCACGCCAGTGCGCACACGGTCCACCCCCTACGGCCACGCTCCCCTTCATCAGCGGCCTCGTGATCCGGAAGGGCGGTGTGTGTGTGACTGACCTTAGGAAGAAACTGGAGCCTCCGCTGCAGTGACCCAGCAACCAGGGCACGGGAGTATACAGCGCCGCTGGGAGTGATGAAGCTGCAGTAAAGATGTCTATTAGACCTAGCCTGCTGCAGCCCTTGTAGATTCTCATAAAACAAGTTCTTCTTTTCTTGTCAAAATTAATAGCTAAGATTAGGCTGCCTGAGGCAGGCCCCTGTTAAGTGGCCTGCTACTGAAGGCACCAACTACAAACTGAGCTCCCTGTTCATGGAAGCGGGGTTATAGAGGAGGATGCGCTGAGCATCTTGGGAACAGTCAAAAGCTTTGAGCCGGTTGGTGCCTCAGATCAAGATCCTACTCTACACCCCAATGTGAATCCTTGTGGAGTCCAGTGTACCCCACAGAAGAAATTAATGTGTCACACCCATTGGCAGCAACCTTAGAATAGCTGCTGACGGGCACAATTGAGAAAGGAAGGGGGGGGGGGGGACATTTGAATCCAGCACATAGATGCAATTCAAATATGTAATTTGTACCTTCCTATTTTAAAATATAATGGATGAACCTCACCCTGTGAGAACAATCTTCATGATCAAGAGATCTCATATGCAAAATAAGTATGAGTTGGGATAGGGCTGGGGAGGGTGGCTGCTCGGGCAGCCCCTCCCCCGTCAAGTTAAGGAGATTCAACTGAGGACGCACAAGGGAACTCTCGTCTGGGGACAACAACTGCAGGGAGACCACATCTGTTCAGATGAACATGGGAGGGTGGAAGGCTGCCTAATATTGAAGCACCATCAAATATCAAACCATATGCAACAACTAGTACAAGCATTCCAGGGGGAAGGTCTGCAGAAGACGGATTTGCATACGGTGATGTCATCCAAGCAGTGGGCCAAAGTTGGCTGGAACCCTCATCTGCATATGAAAAGAGAAAAGGGGCATGCAGGGCATGGCGGCCTTTTGCGGTGCTTGGATGACCCCTAGTTCGCATTAAACACCCCCACCCTCCTTTGGTGTGGGGCTCATGTTGGCCATGCCCCATCCCCTGAAGCATTCAAGCTGATTTCTTGCAGCAGCTGGGCACTGTAACAGCTCCAGAGCTGTTCTGTAAGGCAAGTAAAAGGGTGTGGGCCCTGCAGCACCACCTGTAGTTCGCATTGTGCGTTGGAAGGCACAAAGTAAGCAGACGGGAGGAGAAGTCAGGATAGTGCGCAAGGGCATCCTTTTCTCTTAGTCCGTAGAGGATGCTGGGGTCACATTAAGAACCATGGGGTATAGACAGGATCCGCAAGAGACATGGGCACTTTAAGACTTTCAAAGGGTGTGAACTGGCTCCTCCCTCTATGCCCCTCCTCCAGACTCCAGTTATAGGAACTGTGCCCAGGGAGACGGACATTTCGAGGAAAGGATTTATTGTTAAACTAAGGTGAGCATCTTACCAGCTCACACCTTAAGCATGCCGCAGAACGTGGCATTCAACAGAACACAAGCCAACGGCATGAACAATTGCAGCAAAAAGCTGACCAGAACCATAACACAACATGTGTATAACCACAAGTAATAACTGCAGACACAGTATGGACTGGGACGGGTGCCCAGCATCCTCTACGGACTAAGAGAAAAGGATTTACCGGTAGGTATTAAAATCCTATTTTCTCATACGACCTAGAGGATGCTGGGGTCACATTAAGAACCATGGGGTTATACCAAAGCTCTTGAACGGGTGGGAGAGTGCGTACGACTCTGCAGCACCGAATGACCCAACTTGAGGTTATCATCAGCCAAGGTATCAAACTTGTAAAACTTAGCAAAAGTGTTTACTAAATAGCTGCTCGGCAAAGTTGCAATGCCGAGACTCCCCGACCAGCTGCCCAGGATGAACCCACCTTTCTAGTAGAATGGGTCTTCACCTAATTCAGTAACGGCAATCCTGCCGTGGAATGAGCATGCTGAATCTTACCACAGATCCAGCGCATAATGGTCTACATGGAAGCAGGACACCCAATCCTGTTGGGAGCATACAGGACAAACAGAGCCTCTGTTTTCCTAATCTGAACCGTTCTGGTGACATAAATTTTCAAAGTTCTGACCACAGCCAGAGACTTTGACTCAACGAAGGTGTCAGTGGCCAAAGGCACCATGTGGAAAGATGAACCACCTTCGGCAGAAATTGTTGACGTGTCCTCAATTCTGCTCTATCTTCATGAAAGATCAAAGATCAAAAGCTCTTGTGATACTGCATGGTTTGTACTGTTTTCCATGTGCTCCCAGATCTTTCAAGCAAGTAGCATGGTCAAGAAAGTTCTGTTTGAAAAGTAACAACATTTACTGTCATTGTTATAGAATTTGGGAGAAAAAACAAGAAGAAATCTGCACTGTTGACGCACTGGACAGAATGAATGAATCATAAAATATAACCTTTATTAAGTATGTATTAAAATTGGATAAATATTAATATTATTATCCCAAACTGCAGTGAAACATAAAGGTTAAAATCACAGAACTAACATACATGTGCATAAGAAGAATAAAGAGATGTGAAAAAAAGGTTTAAAAAGCGTGTCCGTGTGTGATTATTTTTGAAGGCACAACCCTGGCGGGGTTGTTTATATAGATATATATGTTGCTAATAATCACTTTCTAGCGTAATGTTATTAAATAGCTGTTAGTATCTATGTCGTCAGGTACCACTGGGTCATATCCTATATACTCCCTTCACTCAATAGGGGTTACCTCCCGGGAAGCCATCCCCATTGGCGAATTTGTGGGGGTGATTGAGTATAACCGGTAAGCTAACCTCCAATTTGTGGGGTGCTTAGGTAGATGGGGATCACTTATTTCTCTGTGTCCCCTAAGACTATATTCCTAAATTCAATACCATAGGGGGATAGCTTTCTATATCGGATAAGGAATCACTTGATAGGGAAATCTCTATGCATCATGGAAAGATCATATTTATTAATATCCAAACTAAAAAAATGATGAATAGCTTTAATTTAGCTGTTTAGATATAGTTAATTGGCGAGATATACCAACAGGTGCGGTTGCCTTAAGGAATATGGCAATTCCAATATAAATAGCAGCCCTCCTTCATATAATCAGCCAGATCTTATTAAATCTGGTCCAGATATAGCCGTTCAGATATACTTAATTGACAACATATATCTATCGGTGGGGTTGCCTTAAGGAATATAGCAATTCCAATTCTCATATAAATAGCAACCTTCCTTCATATATTCAGCCAGATCTTATTTAATCTGATCTAGGCGTAGGCAATAATGCTTTCCTTAGAGGTATAGCCACCTCAATTCTTATTAGGAAGCAAAGTGTCTGTCATAATGGTTTATCCAATTCATCTAAGAAATAATATATTCCATGTGTCAGAGATTCATTACTCTCTATTTACACTGTTAAAGAGTTAATTCTTATTATGTTACAGTGTAATGAAATTATCATATAGGGAGATGTGGCAATTCCATGTGCTATATATATAATAACCCTTAGTGGTCCAGATTCCACAATGAGGAATTTTCTTATAAACCGCTGAAACACACAGCTGTTTGACTGACTTCCAAATATATCTATCTCACTTTGTAACAGTCTTATGATAGAGAAACTGTTACATATTCGGTCACTTAGTTATCTAAAGGTAAACAGACTCAGTGTGAGGGTAATATAATATATCAAATGCGCTGTCAATAATCGTGGTAACTGGTGTAATAATGTGGTATATTGAGTATGCTAGTAAGGCATATAACTGCTCTCCAGCCTTTAAGTGTTACCAATCAATTTGTTACACTGTAAAGGATTTATGGTGTCCTGTTAGGACATGCAGCTGCTAGGCTGACTCAAAGATTTATCCATTTGTAACAATTATGTAACAGTTATATACATGTTACTGGTATTACATAGAAATAGTATGACACAGGCCAGCAGTCCCATGTGTCTAGATTCCACAATAGGAGATTTTCTTTGTCTTATAAACTGCTGGAACACACAGCTGCTAGACTGACTTCAAATATATATATTACTTTGTAACAGTCTTATAGTAAAGAGACTGTTACACACTGTCATTTAGTTATCTCAAGGTTAGCAGATTCTGTGTGAGGATAGTGTTCTGTTAGAACATGCAGCTGCTAGGCTGACTCATAGAAAATGTATCCATTTGTAACAAATGACACATACAGCATTAAATTAATATCTATAGCAGCCCATGTGACATCTCTACTCTTATCATAATTGTCTGGTTATTGCCAATCTGGACAGCAGGAGTGATATATATTCACTAGTCCCAATATCCCATCATATAAATATACCCACACTGATATACTTTCTTATCAAGAGTTATTAGTAGCTATCTGTATGCACTTTAGACATTGTAATTGCTAAGTGACATCATATCTAGTGTATTCCTTTCTTATAGCTCAGCTTCTATTCCCTATTAGTGGAGACTAACAGCTAACATCATAATCATATATTTTTGTTTTATAACATTTCACATGAGTCAAATACACGCGGACACGCCGTGCCCTACACGCGTGTTTCACTGCATCTATGGCAACTTACATTAAAGCTAACAAGAAAGCACACTCGTTCTGTCTTTAAACTGATAAAAGAAACCCCAATAATATGGGGCATGCAAAAATTGAGACAAAACTCAGTTTTGCTCCTCTCCACGGAAATCTTTAGTAAAAGGCGAAAGATTTGTTCGTTCTGAAGAGAAACCAGAGCATGACCAAGATTCCACCTGTCGCCTGAGTGCCATGCCAGCAGTCCTCATTCAGCTCAAAGTGAGCACCCAATATGAAAGAAAGAAAGCAGATTTCTCACCAGGCTTCCCCTTGCTATAAGCATGGTTTGTACTCTTTTCCATGTGCTCCCAGATCTTTCAAGCAATTAGTATGGTAAAGAAAGTTCTGCTTGAAAAGAAACAGACATTTACTGTCATTGTTATACAAATAAACTTACATTAAAGCCAACAAGAAAGCACACTCGTTCTGTCTTTAAACTGATAAAAGAAACCCCAATAATATGGGGCATGCAAAAATTGAGATAAAACTCAGTTTTGCTCCTCTCCACGGAAATCTTTAATAAAAGGCGAAAGATTTGTTCATTCTGAAGAGAAACCAGAGCATGACCAAGATTCCACCTGTCGCCTGAGTGCCATGCCAGCAGTCCTCATTCAGATCAAAGTGAGCGCCCAATTTGAAAGAAAGCAGATTTCTCACCTGGCTTCTCCTTGCTATAAGCATGGTTTGTACTGTATTCCATGTGCTCCCAGATCTTTCAAGCAAGTAGCATGGTCAAGAAAGTTCTGTTTGAAAAGAAACAAACATTTACTGTAATTTCTATGCAAATGAGCTTTCATTAAAGCACACTCATTCTATCTTTAAACCGATAAAAGAAACCCCAAAAAGATGGGGCATGCAAAAATTGAGGTAAAACTCAGTTTTGCTCCTCTCCACGGAAATCTTTAGTAAAAGGCGAAAGATTTGTTCGTTCTGAAGAGAAACCAGAGCACGACCAAGATTTTCATCTGAAAATATGTGTTCTCCCTGCAGTTGTTGTCCCCAGATGAGAGTTCCCTTGTGCTGCCTCAGTTGAATCTCCTTTACTTGACAGAGATGTGCCTGAGCAGCGGCCCTCCCCAGCCCTATCCCAAATCATACTTATTTTGCATAGGAGATACCATGGTCATGAAGATTATTCTCCCAGGGTGAGGTTCATTCATTGCATTCTGGGTATGCTGACCCCTGTGATTTCCCCAAATGTGGGAAACTCGACTGCTTTATTTGTGGTAGTGGGGGACTGTGTTTGTGTTTTCCTCTGGTCAGCTCTGGTAAAAGTCAGATTTCTTTGTTTCAGATCTTCCTCTAGCCTTGTTCTTCTTTCGAGAGTTCCCTTGTGCTGCCTCAGTTGGATCTCCTTCACTTGACAGGGGGGTGCCCAAGCAGAGACCCTCCCCAGCTCTAGCCCAACTCCTACTTACCTGCCAGGTGAGATACTATGATCATGAAGGTGCTTCTCCCAGGGCAAGACTAAGAGAAAAGGATTTACCGGTAGGTATTAAAATCCTATTTTCTCATACGACCTAGAGGATGCTGGGGTCACATTAAGAACCATGGGGTTATACCAAAGCTCTTGAACGGGTGGAAGAGTGCGTACGACTCTGCAGCACCGAATGATCCAACTTGAGGTTATCATCGGCCAAGGTATCAAACTTGTAAAACTTAGCAAAAGTGTTTACTAAATAGCTGCTCGGCAAAGTTGCAATGCCGAGACTCCCCGACCAGCTGCCCAGGATGAACCCACCTTTCTAGTAGAATGGGTCTTCACCTAAATCAGTAACGGCAATCCTGCCGTGGAATGAGCATGCTGAATCTTACCACAGATCCAGCGCATAATGGTCTGCATGGAAGCAGGACACCCAATCCTGTTGGGAGCATACAGGACAAACAGAGCCTCTGTTTTCCTAATCTGAACCGTTCTGGTGACATAAATTTTCAAAGTTCTGACCACAGCCAGAGACTTTGACTCAACGAAGGTGTCAGTGGCCAAAGGCACCATGTGGAAAGATGAACCACCTTCGGCAGAAATTGTTGACGTGTCCTCAATTCTGCTCTATCTTCATGAAAGATCAAATAAAGGCTCTTGTGATACTGCATGGTTTGTACTGTTTTCCATGTGCTCCCAGATCTTTCAAGCAAGTAGCATGGTCAAGAAAGTTCTGTTTGAAAAGAAACAAACATTTACTGTCATTTCTATGCAAATGAGCTTACATTAAAGCACACTCATTCTATCTTTAAACCGATAAAAGAAACCCCAAAAAGATGGGGCATGCAAAAATTGAGGTAAAACTCAGTTTTGCTCCTCTCCACGGAAATCTTTAGTAAAAGGCGAAAGATTTGTTCGTTCTGAAGAGAAACCAGAGCACGACCAAGATTTTCATCTGAAAATATGTGTTCTCCCTGCAGTTGTTGTCCCCAGATGAGAGTTCCCTTGTGCTGCCTCAGTTGAATCTCCTTTACTTGACAGAGATGTGCCTGAGCAGCGGCCCTCCCCAGCCCTATCCCAAATCATACTTATTTTGCATAGGAGATACCATGGTCATGAAGATTGTTTTCCCAGGGTGAGGTTCATTCATTGCATTCTGGGTATGCTGACCCCTGTGATTTCCCCAAATGTGGGAAACTCGACTGCATTATTTGTGGTAGTGGGGGACTGTGTTTGTGCTTTCCTCTGGTCAGCTCTGGTAAAAGTCAGATTTCTTTGTCTCAGATCTTCCTAGAGGCCTTGTTCTTCTTTCGAGAGTTCCCTTGTGCTGCCTCAGTTGGATCTCCTTCACTTGACAGGGGGTGCCCGAGCAGCAATCCTCCACAGCTCTAGCCCAACTTCTACTTACCTGCCAGGTGAGATACTATGATCTTCACTGTTAGGGCAATCAGGATGTGGAATTCCCTGCCAGGGAAGGTGGTAATGGCGGACTCTGTAATTGGATTTAAAAAAGGAATGGATACATTTCTGAATGAAAAAGCTATCCAAGGTTATAATACTTAAAATATCAACATGGTTAATCCGGGGGTAACATGAGTTATAGTAGCTAACTAGTCATAAAACATTATTCAGCAAGTATGTAGAATCATCACAACTTAAAACAGGTTGAACACTATGGGCAATTTGCCTCTATTCAACCTCAAAAACTATGTTACTATATGTTACTATATTACTATGTTACTGTAGTATACAGAAAACCAAAATGCAATGAACAGTGATAGTGAGCACTGATGAGGATACTAGAACTGACACTGAGCAGCAAGATGCAGCACTGGACTATTAGTAATGTACTGTAGTATGCTGAGCACCACAATGCAGCACAAGACAATGAGCAGTGATACTGAGCACTGATGAGGATACTACTGAGAACTGACACTGAGCAGGAGAGACACACTACTAGTATTACTGAGCAGCAATAAGTAACCACTGATACTGAGCACTGATATTGAGATTTCCACTGAGAGAACATAGCCACGTCCATTCCGCTCTCTCTTCAATGCACGAGTAAAAATGGCGGCAACGCGCAGCTCTTTATATGGAATCCGAATCTCGCGAGAATCCGACAGCGGGATGATGACATTTTCCCTTGTTCAGGTTTTCCGAGTCAGGCGGGAACAACCGAGCCTGCCTCGGACCAGTGTAAACCACGTGGAGTTCGTGGGGAATTCGGTTCTCGGAGAACCGAACCCGCTCCTCTCTACCTTATACCCATCAATTTTTTTATTTTCAATCTAAGCCCCTGCAGTTTTCTGTAAGCATCTGCTTCGCTATGATGATCAACAAGTCACAAGGGCAAACACTCAGGGCTTGAGGCGTAGATCTTAGGACCAGCTGCTACAAGCATGGCAGAGGTGTCACTATTACTGGTGACACCCAGAGAGGTGGCGAGGGAGATTGTAATGCAGTGCGCGCAGATAAGCAGCGCAATGGTAAAAAGGAGGCATGGTTTCATAGGTAGGGGCGTGGCCTGGTGGCCTGAATCTACATTTTGTTGCTCCGGGTGTCCCGGGGGTTGGGGGCTGCACCCGGGGACTAGTGTGTGAGCGGTGCTGGCTCCTGCACAGTGAAAAGGCATGGCCACCCAGCATGACGCCTCCCTTCTTGACCATGCCGTAATTGCATTAGCACTGCAGTTCAGCGTGATCATAAAAAATGGTGTAGCCTCCTGCTGGTGCAGACTGTATGTGCGCGCAGGAAGCCGCCACCATTTTTGTGATCACAGCGGCTGAATGTGATGTCATACAGCCGCTGTGACCACGCCCCCTGTGTCTCCTCCGTTGCAGACCCCATTTTGAAGCCTTGCCCCCGCACCGCTCCATCCCTGACTTGGAAATGGAGTGTTGCTGACCCACCTATCCCCCCCCCCCCGCCCCGATTGACAGAAAATGCAGGCACATGCGTATGCTCTTAGCAATTTTTGCAGTTGGATCGCTTATTGTGATTGCAATCCAACCTGAATCAGGCCCTATTACCTATCACAATGCGCTGCGGGCAGTACAAAATTGGGTTAATATAGGAGAAAAACCCCCAGACCTGTGCTCCTTAACTGTACCTGGTGGCTAGTGGAGCGGCTGCCCAGTAATCAGTGTCCACGCCAGTGCGCACACGGTCCACCCCCTACGGCCACGCTCCCCTTCATCAGCGGCCTCGTGATCCGGAAGGGTGGTATGTGTGTGACTGACCTTAGGATGAAACCGGAGCCTCCGCTGCAGTGACCCAGCAACCGGGGCACGGGAGTATACAGCGCCGCTGGGAGTGATGAAGCTGCAGTAAAGATGTCTATTAGACCTAGCCTGCTGCAGCCCTTGTAGATTCTCATAAAACAAGTTCTTCTTTTCTTGTCAAAATTTATTGCTAAGAATAGGCTGCCTGAGGAAGGCCCCTGTTAAGTGGCCTGCTACTGAAGGCACCAACTACAAACTGAGCTCCCTGTTCATGGAAGCGGGGTTATAGAGGAGAATGCACTGAGCATCTTGGGAACAGTCAAAAGCTTTGAGCCGGTTGGTGCCTCAGATCAAGATCCTACTCTACACCCCAATGTGAATCCTTGTGGAGTCCAGTGTACCCCACAGAAGAAATAAATGTGTCACACCCATTGGCAGCAACCTTAGAATAGCTGCTGACGGGCACAATTGAGAATGGAAGGGGGGGGGACATTTGAATCCAGCACATAAATGCAATTCAAATATGTAATTTGTACCTTCCTATTTTAAAATATAATGGATGAACCTCACCCTGTGAGAACAATCTTCATGATCAAGAAATCTCATATGCAAAATAAGTATGAGTTGGGATAGGGCTGGGGAGGGTGTCTGCTCTGGCAGCCCCTCCCCTGTCAAGTTAAGGAGATTCAACTGAGGAAGCACAAGGGAACTCTCGTCTGGGGACAACAACTGCAGGGAGACCACATCTTTTCAGATGAACATGGGAGGGCGGAAGGCTGCCTAATACTGAAGCACCATCAAATATCAAACCATATGCAACATCTAGTACAAGCATTCCTGGGGGAAGGTCTGCAGCAGACGGATTTGCATACAGTGATGTTATCCAAGCAGTGGGCCAAAGTTGGCTGGAACCCTCATCTGCATATGAAAAGAGAAAAGGGGCGTGCAGGGCATGGCGGCCTTTTGCAGTGCTTGGATGACCCCTAGTTCTCATTAAACACCCCCACCCTCCTTTGGTGTGGGGCTCATGTTGGCCATGCCCCATCCCCTGAAGCATTCAAGCTGATTTCTTGCAGCAGCTGGGCACTGTAACAGCTCCAGAGCTGTTCTGTAAGGCAAGTAAAAGGGTGTGGGCCCTACAGCACCACCTGTAGTTCGCATTGTGCGTTGGAAGGCACAAAGTAAGCAGACGGGAGGAGAAGTCAGGATAGTGCGCAAGGGCATCCTTTTCTCTTAGTCCGTAGAGGATGCTGGGGTCACATTAAGAACCATGGGGTATAGACGGGATCCGCAAGAGACATGGGCACTTTAAGACTATCAAAGGGTGTGAACTGGCTCCTCCCTCTATGCCCCTCCTCCAGACTCCAGTTATAGGAACTGTGCCCAGGGAGACGGACATTTCGAGGAAAGGATTTATTGTTAAACTAAGGTGAGCATCTTACCAGCTCACACCTTAAGCATGCCGCAGAACGTGGCATTCAACAGAACACAAGCCAACGGCATGAACAATTGCAGCAAAAAGCTGACCAGAACCATAACACAACATGTGTATAACCACAAGTAATAACTGCAGACACAGTATGGACTGGGACGGGTGCCCAGCATCCTCTACAGACTAAGAGAAAAGGATTTACCGGTAGGTATTAAAATCCTATTTTCTCATACGACCTAGAGGATGCTGGGGTCACATTAAGAACCATGGGGTTATACCAAAGCTCTTGAACGGGTGGAAGAGTGCGTACGACTCTGCAGCACCGAATGACCCAACTTGAGGTTATCATCGGCCAAGGTATCAAACTTGTAAAACTTAGCAAAAGTGTTTACTAAATAGCTGATCGGCAAAGTTGCAATGCCGAGACTCCCCGACCAGCTGCCCAGGATGAACCCACCTTTCTAGTAGAATGGGTCTTCACCTAATTCAGTAACGGCAATCCTGCCGTGGAATGAGCATGCTGAATCTTACCACAGATCCAGCGCATAATGGTCTGCATGGAAGCAGGACACCCAATCCTGTTGGGAGCATACAGGACAAACAGAGCCTCTGTTTTCCTAATCTGAACCGTTCTGGTGACATAAATTTTCAAAGTTCTGACCACAGCCAGAGACTTTGACTCAACGAAGGTGTCAGTGGCCAAAGGCACCATGTGGAAAGATGAACCACCTTCGGCAGAAATTGTTGACGTGTCCTCAATTCTGCTCTATCTTCATGAAAGATCAAATAAAGGCTCTTGTGATACTGCATGGTTTGTACTGTTTTCCATGTGCTCCCAGATCTTTCAAGCAAGTAGCATGGTCAAGAAAGTTCTGTTTGAAAAGAAACAAACATTTACTGTCATTGTTATGCAAATAAACTTACATTAAAGCTAACAAGAAAGCACACTCGTTCTGTCTTTAAACTGATAAAAGAAACCCCAATAATATGGGCATACCTCCCAACTTTGTCGGCTCGCATAGAGGGACACACGCGTGGCGAAGTCGTGCGCGCTCCCAAAAAGGGCGTGGCCTAAGTAAAAGGGGTGTGGCTTCGCGGGAGGACCCGCGATCACGAGTCACGCCCCCGTTTTCAGCACTGAGGGGGCATGCCCAGCGCTCTGTGAGCCGCTGGCATGCCACCTCTCCCTCTGACTTCAGTGAATAGACGCTGTGCGCATGCGCACAGCGTCTATTCACCGCTGCTCTGCTAAGCAGGGCAGCGACAGACAGAGCCTCCCAATTGTCCTCCCCACTGCGGGACACTGCGGCCCGCTGGTGGGACAGCGGGACAGTCCCCAAAAAACGGGACTGTCCCGCAAAAATCGGGACAGTTGGGAGGTATGATATGGGGCATGCAAAAATTGAGATAAAACTCAGTTTTGCTCCTCTCCACGGAAATCTTTAATAAAAGGCGAAATATTTGTTAGTTCTGAAGAGAAACCAGAGCATGACCAAGATTCCACCTGTCGCCTGAGTGCCATGCCAGCAGTTCTCATTCAGCCAGGGCCGGCGCTACCACTAGGCAGCTTTAGGCAGCTGCCTATGGGCGGCGACCACTGGTTAGTGAACGAAAGTGAAAGAGAACACTTTTTTATCATGTTCCTCAGCAGAAACAGAGGAGCTGCTCGTGTGCGCCCACCACGTCTGTCTGACTCTGCCTTCAAAAGTGAGTTGACTGACTGTGTGCCTACTTCTGCAACCCTGCCGTGCCGCCGCCCCCCCACCTCTGCGATCATAACACATTCCACTATGTTATGTGGGCTATGTGCAGCCTGCTGCCGCCTGTGCTCCTGAGTCCGGGGTCCCGGGTCCCACAGTATCAGCCTATCACTGACTACCCGCCGCTCCCCCACGCGATGGTCTCCCGCGTCCCCCCCCATCACCCCTGCATTTGGGCACAGGGCACATGAAGGAGAGTCACCCGCTGGCCTGGTCCGCTCCGCATCACTGACTACCCGCCGCTCCCCCACGCGATGGTCTCCCGCGCCGCGTCCCCCCCCCCATCACCCCTGCATTTGGGCACAGGGCACATGAAGGAGAGTCACCCGCTGGCCTGGTCCGCACTGCTGCCGCATCGGGCGCCGCCTCTCCCTACAATCCAGTGCAAATTGTTATCCGCGCTACCCCCCCAATCCCGCGACCGGCTCCCGCATCAGTACCTGCTGCTGCCTCTTTTTGTGACAAGCGCCCCCACAGCTATTAGGCTCCCGCTGCACCCCCCCCCCCTCCCCTCCTGTTAGCTTTAATGTAAGTTTATTTGCATAACAATGACAGTAAATGTTTGTTTCTTTTCAAACAGAACTTTCTTGACCATGCTACTTGCTTTAAAGATCTGGGAGCACATGGAATACAGTACAAACCATGCTTATAGCAAGGAGAAGCCAGGTGAGAAATCTGCTTTCTTTCAAATTGGGCGCTCACTTTGATCTGAATGAGGACTGCTGGCACAGCACTCAGGCGACAGGTGGAATCTTGGTCATGCTCTGGTTTCTCTTCAGAACGAACAAATCTTTCGCCTTTTATTAAAGATTATCCGTGGAGAGGAGCAAAACTGAGTTTTATCTCAATTTTTGCATGCTCCATATTATTGGGGTTTCTTTTATCAGTTTAAAGACAGAACGAGTGTGCTTTAATGTAAGCTCATTTGCATAGAAATTACAGTAAATGTTTGTTTCTTTTCAAACAGAACTTTCTTGACCACACTAATTGCTTGAAAGATCTGGGAGCACAAGGAAAAGAGTACAAACCATGTTTATAGCAAGGGGAAGCCTGGTGAGAAATCTGCTTTCTTTCATTCAAATTGGGTGCTCACTTTCAGCTGAATGAGAACTGCTGGCATGGCACTCAGGCGACAGGTGGAATCTTGGTCATGCTCTGGTTTCTCTTCAGAACTAACAAATATTTCGCCTTTTATTAAAGATTTCCGTGGAGAGGAGCAAAACTGAGTTTTATCTCAATTTTTGCATGCCCCATATCATACCTCCCAACTGTCCCGATTTTCGCGGGACAGTCCCGTTTTTTGGGGACTGTCCCGCTGTCCCACCTGCGGGCCGCAGTGTCCCGCAGTGGGGAGGACAATTGGGAGGCTCTGTCTGTCGCTGCCCTGCTTAGCAGAGCAGCGGTGAATAGACGCTGTGCGCATGCGCACAGCGTCTATTCACTGAAGTCAGAGGGAGAGGTGGCATGCCAGCGGCTCACAGAGCGCTGGGCATGCCCCCTCAGTGCCGAAAACGGGGGCGTGACTCGCGATCGCGGGTCCTCCCGCGAAGCCACGCCCCCTTTTACTTAGGCCACGCCCTTTTTGGGAGCGCTCGCGACTTCGCCGCGCGTGTGTCCCTCTTTGCGAGCCGACAAAGTTGGGAGGTATGCCCATATTATTGGGGTTTCTTTTATCAGTTTAAAGACAGAACGAGTGTGCTTTCTTGTTAGCTTTAATGTAAGTTTATTTGCATAACAATGACAGTAAATGTTTGTTTCTTTTCAAACAGAACTTTCTTGACCATGCTACTTGCTTGAAAGATCTGGGAGCACATGGAAAACAGTACAAACCATGCAGTATCACAAGAGCCTTTATTTGATCTTTCATGAAGATAGAGCAGAATTGAGGACACGTCAACAATTTCTGCCGAAGGTGGTTCATCTTTCCACATGGTGCCTTTGGCCACTGACACCTTCGTTGAGTCAAAGTCTCTGGCTGTGGTCAGAACTTTGAAAATTTATGTCACCAGAACGGTTCAGATTAGGAAAACAGAGGCTCTGTTTGTCCTGTATGCTCCCAACAGGATTGGGTGTCCTGCTTCCATGCAGACCATTATGCGCTGGATCTGTGGTAAGATTCAGCATGCTCATTCCACGGCAGGATTGCCGTTACTGATTTAGGTGAAGACCCATTCTACTAGAAAGGTGGGTTCATCCTGGGCAGCTGGTCGGGGAGTCTCGGCATTGCAACTTTGCCGAGCAGCTATTTAGTAAACACTTTTGCTAAGTTTTACAAGTTTGATACCTTGGCCGATGATAACCTCAAGTTGGGTCATTCGGTGCTGCAGAGTCGTACGCACTCTTCCACCCGTTCAAGAGCTTTGGTATAACCCCATGGTTCTTAATGTGACCCCAGCATCCTCTAGGTCGTATGAGAAAATAGGATTTTAATACCTACCCGTAAATCCTTTTCTCTTAGTCTGTAGAGGATGCTGGGCACCCGTCCCAGTCCATACTGTGTCTGCAGTTATTACTTGTGGTTATACACATGTTGTGTTATGGTTCTGGTCAGCTTTTTGCTGCAATTGTTCATGCCGTTGGCTTGTGTTCTGTTGAATGCCACGTTCTGCGGCATGCTTAAGGTGTGAGCTGGTAAGATGCTCACCTTAGTTTAACAATAAATCCTTTCCTGGAAAATGTCCGTCTCCCTGGGCACAGTTCCTATAACTGGAGTCTGGAGGAGGGGCATAGAGGGAGGAGCCAGTTCACACCCTTTGATAGTCTTAAAGTGCCCATGTCTCTTGCGGATCCCGTCTATACCCCATGGTTCTTAATGTGACCCCAGCATCCTCTACGGACTAAGAGAAAAGGATGCCCTTGCGCACTATCCTGACTTCTCCTCCCGTCTGCTTACTTTGTGCCTTCCAACGCACAATGCAAACTACAGGTGGTGCTGCAGGGCCCACACCCTTTTACTTGCCTTACAGAACAGCTCTGGAGCTGTTACAGTGCCCAGCTGCTGCCAGAAATCAGCTTGAATGCTTCAGGGGATGGGGCATGGCCAACATGAGCCCCACACCAAAGGAGGGTGGGGGTGTTTAATGAGAACTAGGGGTCATCCAAGCACTGCAAAAGGCCGCCATGCCCTGCACGCCCCTTTTCTCTTTTCATATGCAGATGAGGGTTCCAGCCAACTTTGGCCCACTGCTTGGATAACATCACTGTATGCAAATCCGTCTGCTGCAGACCTTCCCCCAGGAATGCTTGTACTAGATGTTGCATATGGTTTGATATTTGATGGTGCTTCAGTATTAGGCAGCCTTCCGCCCTCCCATGTTCATCTGAAAAGATGTGGTCTCCCTGCAGTTGTTGTCCCCAGACGAGAGTTCCCTTGTGCTTCCTCAGTTGAATCTCCTTAACTTGACGGGGGAGGGGCTGCCCGAGCAGCCACCCTCCCCAGCCCTATCCCAACTCATACTTATTTTGCATATGAGATCTCTTGATCATGAAGATTGTTCTCACAGGGTGAGGTTCATCCATTATATTTTAAAATAGGAAGGTACAAATTACATATTTGAATTGCATTTATGTGCTGGATTCAAATGTCCCCCCCCCCCCCTTCCATTCTCAATTGTGCCCGTCAGCAGCTATTCTAAGGTTGCTGCCAATGGGTGTGACACATTAATTTCTTCTGTGGGGTACACTGGACTCCACAAGGATTCACATTGGGGTGTAGAGTAGGATCTTGATCTGAGGCACCAACCGGCTCAAAGCTTTTGACTGTTCCCAAGATGCTCAGTGCATTCTCCTCTATAACCCCGCTTCCATGAACAGGGAGCTCAGTTTGTAGTTGGTGCCTTCAGTAGCAGGCCACTTAACAGGGGCCTGCCTCAGGCAGCCTATTCTTAGCTATAAATTTTGACAAGAAAAGAAGAACTTGTTTTATGAGAATCTACAAGGGCTGCAGCAGGCTAGGTCTAATAGACATCTTTACTGCAGCTTCATCACTCCCAGCGGCGCTGTATACTCCCATGCCCTGGTTGCTGGGTCACTGCAGCGGAGGCTCCGGTTTCATCCTAAGGTCAGTCACACACACACCACCCTTCCGGATCACGAGGCCGCTGATGAAGGGGAGCGTGGCCGTAGGGGGTGGACCGTGTGCGCACTGGCGTGGACACTGATTACTGGGCAGCCGCTCCACTAGCCACCAGGTACAGTTAAGGAGCACAGGTCTGGGGGGTTTTCTCCTATATTAACCCAATTTTGTACTGCCCGCAGCGCATTGTGATAGGTATTAGGGCCTGATTCAGGTTGGATTGCAATCACAATAAGCGATCCAACTGCAAAAATTGCTAAGAGCATACGCATGTGCCTGCATTTTCTGCGGCACCCCGTAGAGAATGCGATCGCCTCTGCCTGTCAATCGGGGCGGGGGGGGGGATAGGTGGGTCAGCAACACTCCATTTCCAAGTCAGGGATGGAGCGGTGCGGGGGCAAGGCTTCAAAATGGGGTCTGCAACGGAGGAGACACAGGGGGCGTGGTCACAGCGGCTGTATGACATCACATTCAGCCGCTGTGATCACAAAAATGGTGGCGGCTTCCTGCGCGCACATACAGTCTGCACCAGCAGGAGGCTACACCATTTTTTATGATCACGCTGAACTGCAGTGCGACTGCAATTACAGCATGGTCAAGAAGGGAGGCGTCATGCTGGGTGGCCATGCCCTTTCACTGTGCAGGAGCCAGCACCGCTCACACACTAGTCCCCGGGTGCAGCCCCCAACCCCCGGGACACCCGGAGCAACAAAATGTAGATTCAGGCCGCCAGGCCACGCCCCTACCTATGAAACCATGCCTCCTTTTTACCATTGCGCTGCTTATCTGCGCGCACTGCATTACAATCTCCCTCGCCACCTCTCTGGGTGTCACCAGTGATAGTGACACCTCTGCCATGCTTGTAGCAGCTGGTCCTAAGATCTACGCCTCAAGCCCTGAGTGTTTGCCCTTGTGACTTGTTGATCATCATAGCGAAGCAGATGCTTACAGAAAACTGCAGGGGCTTAGATTGAAAATAAAAAAATTGATAGGTATAAGGTAGAGAGGAGCGGGTTCGGTTCTCCGAGAACCGAATTCCCCACGAACTCCACGTTGTTTACACTGGTCCGAGGCAGGCTCGGTTGTTCCCGCCTGACTCGGAAAACCTGAACAAGGGAAAATGTCATCATCCCGCTGTCGGATTCTCGCGAGATTCGGATTCCATATAAAGAGCTGCGCGTTGCCGCCATTTTTACTCGTGCATTGAAGATAGAGCGGAATGGACGTGGCTATGTTCTCTCAGTGGAATTCTCAATATCAGTGCTCAGTATCAGTGGTTACTTATTGCTGCTCAGTAATACTAGTAGTGTGTCTCTCCTGCTCAGTGTCAGTTCTCAGTAGTATCCTCATCAGTGCTCAGTATCACTGCTCATTGTCTTGTGCTGCATTGTGGTGCTCAGCATACTACAGTACATTACTAATAGTCCAGTGCTGCATCTTGCTGCTCAGTGTCAGTTCTAGTATCCTCATCAGTGCTCACTATCACTGTTCATTGCATTTTGGTTTTCTGTATACTACAGTAACATAGTAATATAGTAACATATAGTTACATAGTTTTTGAGGTTGAATAGAGGCAAATTGCCCATCGTGTTCAACCTGTTTTAAGTTGTGATGATTCTACATACTTGCTGAATAATGTTTTATGACTAGTTAGCTACTATAACTCATGTTACCCCCGGATTAACCATGTTGATATTTTAAGTATTATAACCTTGGATAGCTTTTTCATTCAGAAATGTATCCATTCCTTTTTTAAATCCAATTACAGAGTCCACCATTACCACCTTCCCTGGCAGGGAATTCCACATCCTGATTGCCCTAACAGTGAAGATAATAGTATCTCACCTGGCAGGTAAGTAGGAGTTGGGCTAGAGCTGTGGAGGATTGCTGCTCGGGCACCCCCTGTCAAGTGAAGGAGATCCAACTGAGGCAGCACAAGGGAACTCTCGAAAGAAGAACAAGGCTAGAGGAAGATCTGAGACAAAGAAATCTGACTTTTACCAGAGCTGACCAGAGGAAAGCACAAACACAGTCCCCCACTACCACAAATAATGCAGTCGAGTTTCCCACATTTGGGGAAATCACAGGGGTCAGCATACCCAGAATGCAATGAATGAACCTCACCCTGGGAGAACAATCTTCATGACCATGGTATCTCCTATGCAAAATAAGTATGATTTGGGATAGGGCTGGGGAGGGCCGCTGCTCAGGCACATCTCTGTCAAGTAAAGGAGATTCAACTGAGGCAGCACAAGGGAACTCTCATCTGGGGACAACAACTGCAGGGAGAACACATATTTTCAGATGAAAATCTTGGTCATGCTCTGGTTTCTCTTCAGAACGAACAAATCTTTCGCCTTTTACTAAAGATTTCCGTGGAGAGGAGCAAAACTGAGTTTTACCTCAATTTTTGCATGCCCCATCTTTTTGGGGTTTCTTTTATCGGTTTAAAGATATAATGAGTGTGCTTTAATGAAAGCTCATTTGCATAGAAATTACAGTAAATGTTTGTTTCTTTTCAAACAGAACTTTCTTGACCATGCTACTTGCTTGAAATATCTGGGAGCACATGGAATACAGTACAAACCATGCTTATAGCAAGGAGAAGCCAGGTGAGAAATCTGCTTTCTTTCAAATTGGGCGCTCACTTTGATCTGAATGAGGACTGCTGGCATGGCACTCAGGCGACAGGTGGAATCTTGGTCATGCTCTGGTTTCTCTTCAGAATGAGCAAATCTTTCGCCTTTTATTAAAGATTTCCGTGGAGAGGAGCAAAACTGAGTTTTATCTCAATTTTTGCATGCCCCATATTATTGGGGTTTCTTTTATCAGTTTAAAGACAGAACGAGTGTGCTTTCTTGTTAGCTTTAATGTAAGTTTATTTGTATAACAATGACAGTAAATGTCTGTTTCTTTTCAAGCAGAACTTTCTTGACCATACTAATTGCTTGAAAGATCTGGGAGCACATGGAAAAGAGTACAAACCATGCTTATAGCAAGGGGAAGCCTGGTGAGAAATCTGCTTTCTTTCTTTCAAATTGGGTGCTCACTTTGAGCTGAATGAGGACTGCTGGCATGGCACTCAGGCGACAGGTGGAATCTTGGTCATGCTCTGGTTTCTCTTCAGAACGAACAAATCTTTCGCCTTTTACTAAAGATTTCCGTGGAGAGGAGCAAAACTGAGTTTTATCTCAAATTTTGCATGCCCCATCTTATTGGGGTTTTATTTTATCGGTTTAAAGATAGAACGAGTGTGCTTTAATGTAAGCTCATTTGCATAGAAATGACAGTAAATGTTTGTTTCTTTTCAAACAGAACTTTCTTGACTATACTAATTGCTTGAAAGATCTGGGAACACATGGAAAAGAGTACAAACCATGTTTATAGCTAGGGGAAGCCTGGTGAGAAATCTGCTTTCTTTCTTTCAAATTGGGTGCTCACTTTGAGCTGAATGAGAACTGCTGGCATGGCACTCAGGCGACAGGTGGAATCTTGGTCGTGCTCTGGTTTCTTTTCAGAACGAACAAATCTTTCGCCTTTTACTAAAGATTTCCGTGGAGAGGAGCAAAACTGAGTTTTATCTCATTTTTTCCTTGCCCCATCTTATTGGGGTTTTATTTTATCTGTTTAAAGATAGAACGAGTGTGCTTTAATGTAAGCTCATTTGCATAGAAATTACAGTAAATGTTTGTTTCTTTTCAAACAGAACTTTCTTGACCACACTAATTGCTTGAAAGATCTGGGAGCACATGGAAAAGAGTACAAACAATGTTTATAGCAAGGGGAAGCCTGGTGAGAAATCTGCTTTCTTTCATTCAAATTGGGTGCTCACTTTCAGCTGAATGCAGGGCCGGTGCAAGGTTCCTCGGCACCCTAGGCAAATCTTCATCGCCCCCCCCCCCCCAATGCCCGGCCTCTCAGGTGAAACAGTGCGTAGGTAGCGTCTTCTAAGCTCCTTTTAAGCTTTATAAATATATACAATATACTCCTGTACTTGTGCGCAGCACTTGCGCAGAAATAGCTTAACAACGTTTCGGATGCTTTGATATTGAATCTTTAATATTGGATGTTTTGTCAAAAGATGCAACATTAAAGCATCTGAAAAGTTGATAAGCTACAGTTGTATTTCCGCATATGTGCATACTGTACTTCTTTGAAACATGTGGAGTGCCACCCATAAATACAGGAGTGCCACCCATAAATACATATATATATAGTATATACATACATAATAATTTTGACACATCCTCCAACACCGCTACACCAGTTCCCCAGTCCCCCCCAAGCCCTAGATGCTTGTACAAAGTTAAAAAAAAAAAAAAAACCTCTGCAGGGTGGTGTGTTTATTAAATGTGACGTTTCAGGGACCGTATCCCCTATCTTGAAGAAGGGGAACGGTCCCCAAATGTCACATTTAATAAACAACACACCCTGCACAGGTTTTTTTCCCACTTTGTACAAGCCTCTGAGTGCCGCCAGCTATTTGGATACCATATACATGTGAGCATGTACCCTTATGGAGTGACAGAGGAAACAGGTTACTATATATATATATATATATATATATATATATAGTGGAAAGGAAATCAGCGGCACTCAGCAGACTGTTGTAAAGTAAAAAAGTCTTTAATCCGGTCCATATATATATATCTAAAAAGATCTATCAAGATAGATGTACTGTGTTTATACATAGATGGATATACTGTGTTGTGTGTATATGTGTGTATATATGTGTATATATATATATATATATATATACACACACACGTGTATATTACTGTGGCCGTTTATTGTGGCCACCTACAGACAGCTGCCACCTCTCAGGCACTAGAGAGGCGCAGCTGCTGCAGAACCTATTGCCTTTCACATAAATTAAATAAGAAGAGGCAGAGGGGGGGGAAGAAGTGAACCTAGCTACAAGATGCAGGAGGGGGGGGGAGCAGCGGGAGCCTAATAGCTGTGGGGGAGCTGGTAATAAGAAGAGGCAGAGGGGGGGGGGGGGGAAGAAGTGAACCTAGCTACAAGATGCAGGAGGGGGGGGGGAGCAACGGGAGCCTAATAGCTGTGGGGGAGCTGGTAATTAGAAGAGGCAGAGGGGGGGGGAGAAGTGAACATAGCTACAAGATGCAGAAGGGGGGGGAGAAGTGAACAAAGCTACAAGATGCAGAAGGGGGGGGAGAAGTGAACAAAGCTACAAGATGCAGGAGGGGAGGGGGGGGGGTGCAGCGGGAGCCTAATAGCTGTGGGGGCGCTTGTCACAAAAAGAGGCAGCAGCAGGTACTGATGCGGGAGCCGGTCGCGGGATTGGGGGGGTAGCGCGGATAACAATTTGCACTGGATTGTAGGGAGAGGCGGCGCCCGATGCGGCAGCAGTGCGGACCAGGCCAGCAGGTGACTCTCCTTCATGTGCCCTGTGCCCAAATGCAGGGGTGATGGGGGGGGGGGACGCGGCGCGGGAGACCATCGCGTGGGGGAGCGGCGGGTAGTCAGTGATGCGGAGCGGACCAGGCCAGCGGGTGACTCTCCTTCATGTGCCCTGTGCCCAAATGCAGGGGTGATGGGGGGGGACGCGGGAGACCATCGCGTGGGGGAGCGGCGGGTAGTCAGTGATAGGCTGATACTGTGGGACCCGGGACCCCGGACTCAGGAGCACAGGCGGCAGCAGGCTGCACATAGCCCACATAACATAGTGGAATGTGTTATGATCGCAGAGGTGGGGGGGCGGCGGCACGGCAGGGTTGCAGAAGTAGGCACACAGTCAGTCAACTCACTTTTGAAGGCAGAGTCAGACAGACGTGGTGGGCGCACACGAGCAGCTCCTCTGTTTCTGCTGAGGCACATGATAAAAAAGTGTTCTCTTTCACTTTCGTTCACTAAGCAGTGCCGCCCTCCAGTGGTCGCCGCCCATAGGCAGCTGCCTAAAGCTGCCTAGTGGTAGCGCCGGCCCTGGCTGAATGAGAACTGCTGGCATGGCACTCAGGCGATAGGTGGAATCTTGGTCATGCTCTGGTTTCTCTTCAGAACTAACAAATATTTCGCCTTTTATTAAAGATTTCCGTGGAGAGGAGCAAAACTGAGTTTTATCTCAATTTTTGCATGCCCCATATCATACCTCCCAACTGTCCCGATTTTCGCGGGACAGTCCCGTTTTTTGGGGACTGTCCCGCTGTCCCACCTGCGGGCCGCAGTGTCCCGCGGTGGGGAGGACAGTTGGGAGGCTCTGTCTGTCGCTGCCCTGCTTAGCAGAGCAGCGGTGAATAGACGCTGTGCGCATGCGCACAGCGTCTATTCACTGAAGTCAGAGGGAGAGGTGGCATGCCAGCGGCTCACAGAGCGCTGGGCATGCCCCCTCAGTGCCGAAAACGGGGGCGTGACTCGCGATCGCGGGTCCTCCTGCGAAGCCACACCCCTTTTACTTAGGCCACGCCCTTTTTGGGAGCGCGCGCGACTTCGCCGCGCGTGTGTCCCTCTATGCGAGCCGACAAAGTTGGGAGGTATGCCCATATTATTGGGGTTTCTTTTATCAGTTTAAAGACAGAACGAGTGTGCTTTCTTGTTAGCTTTAATGTAAGTTTATTTGCATAACAATGACAGTAAATGTTTGTTTCTTTTCAAACAGAACTTTCTTGACCATGCTACTTGCTTGAAAGATCTGGGAGCACATGGAAAACAGTACAAACCATGCAGTATCACAAGAGCCTTTATTTGATCTTTCATGAAGATAGAGCAGAATTGAGGACACGTCAACAATTTCTGCCGAAGGTGGTTCATCTTTCCACATGGTGCCTTTGGCCACTGACACCTTTGTTGAGTCAAAGTCTCTGGCTGTGGTCAGAACTTTGAAAATTTATGTCACCAGAACGGTTCAGATTAGGAAAACAGAGGCTCTGTTTGTCCTGTATGCTCCCAACAGGATTGGGTGTCCTGCTTCCATGCAGACCATTATGCGCTGGATCTGTGGTAAGATTCAGCATGCTCATTCCACGGCAGGATTGCCGTTACTGAATTAGGTGAAGACCCATTCTACTAGAAAGGTGGGTTCATCCTGGGCAGCTGGTCGGGGAGTCTCGGCATTGCAACTTTGCCGAGCAGCTATTTAGTAAACACTTTTGCTAAGTTTTACAAGTTTGATACCTTGGCCGATGATAACCTCAAGTTGGGTCATTCGGTGCTGCAGAGTCGTACGCACTCTTCCACCCGTTCAAGAGCTTTGGTATAACCCCATGGTTCTTAATGTGACCCCAGCATCCTCTAGGTCGTATGAGAAAATAGGATTTTAATACCTACCGGTAAATCCTTTTCTCTTAGTCTGTAGAGGATGCTGGGCACCCGTCCCAGTCCATACTGTGTCTGCAGTTATTACTTGTGGTTATACACATGTTGTGTTATGGTTCTGGTCAGCTTTTTGCTGCAATTGTTCATGCCGTTGGCTTGTGTTCTGTTGAATGCCACGTTCTGCGGCATGCTTAAGGTGTGAGCTGGTAAGATGCTCACCTTAGTTTAACAATAAATCCTTTCCTCGAAATGTCCGTCTCCCTGGGCACAGTTCCTATAACTGGAGTCTGGAGGAGGGGCATAGAGGAAGGAGCCAGTTCACACCCTTTGATAGTCTTAATGTGCCCATGTCTCTTGCGGATCCCGTCTATACCCCATGGTTCTTAATGTGACCCCAGCATCCTCTACGGACTAAGAGAAAAGGATGCCCTTGCGCACTATCCTGACTTCTCCTCCCGTCTGCTTACTTTGTGCCTTCCAACGCACAATGCGAACTACAGGTGGTGCTGTAGGGCCCACACCCTTTTACTTGCCTTACAGAACAGCTCTGGAGCTGTTACAGTGCCCAGCTGCTGCAAGAAATCAGCTTGAATGCTTCAGGGGATGGGGCATGGCCAACATGAGCCCCACACCAAAGGAGGGTGGGGGTGTTTAATGAGAACTAGGGGTCATCCAAGCACTGCAAAAGGCCGCCATGCCCTGCACGCCCCTTTTCTCTTTTCATATGCAGATGAGGGTTCCAGCCAACTTTGGCCCACTGCTTGGATAACATCACTGTATGCAAATCCGTCTGCTGCAGACCTTCCCCCAGGAATGCTTGTACTAGATGTTGCATATGGTTTGATATTTGATGGTGCTTCAGTATTAGGCAGCCTTCCGCCCTCCCATGTTCATCTGAAAAGATGTGGTCTCCCTGCAGTTGTTGTCCCCAGACGAGAGTTCCCTTGTGCTTCCTCAGTTGAATCTCCTTAACTTGACGGGGGAGGGGCTGCCAGAGCAGACACCCTCCCCAGCCCTATCCCAACTCATACTTATTTTGCATATGAGATTTCTTGATCATGAAGATTGTTCTCACAGGGTGAGGTTCATCCATTATATTTTAAAATAGGAAGGTACAAATTACATATTTGAATTGCATTTATGTGCTGGATTCAAATGTCCCCCCCCCCCTTCCATTCTCAATTGTGCCCGTCAGCAGCTATTCTAAGGTTGCTGCCAATGGGTGTGACACATTAATTTCTTCTGTGGGGTACACTGGACTCCACAAGGATTCACATTGGGGTGTAGAGTAGGATCTTGATCTGAGGCACCAACCGGCTCAAAGCTTTTGACTGTTCCCAAGATGCTCAGTGCATTCTCCTCTATAACCCCGCTTCCATGAACAGGGAGCTCAGTTTGTAGTTGGTGCCTTCAGTAGCAGGCCACTTAACAGGGGCCTGCCTCAGGCAGCCTATTCTTAGCTATAAATTTTGACAAGAAAAGAAGAACTTGTTTTATGAGAATCTACAAGGGCTGCAGCAGGCTAGGTCTAATAGACATCTTTACTGCAGCTTCATCACTCCCAGCGGCGCTGTATACTCCCGTGCCCCGGTTGCTGGGTCACTGCAGCGGAGGCTCCGGTTTCATCCTAAGGTCAGTCACACACACACCACCCTTCCGGATCACGAGGCCGCTGATGAAGGGGAGCGTGGCCGTAGGGGGTGGACCGTGTGCGCACTGGCGTGGACACTGATTACTGGGCAGCCGCTCCACTAGCCACCAGGTACAGTTAAGGAGCACAGGTCTGGGGGGTTTTCTCCTATATTAACCCAATTTTGTACTGCCCGCAGCGCATTGTGATAGGTAATAGGGCCTGATTCAGGTTGGATTGCAATCACAATAAGCGATCCAACTGCAAAAATTGCTAAGAGCATACGCATGTGCCTGCATTTTCTGCGGCACCCCGCAGAGAATGCGATCGCCTCTGCCTGTCAATCGGGGCGGGGGGGGGGGGATAGGTGGGTCAGCAACACTCCATTTCCAAGTCAGGGATGGAGCGGTGCGGGTGCAAGGCTTCAAAATGGGGTCTGCAACGGAGGAGACACAGGGGGCGTGGTCACAGCGGCTGTATGACATCACATTCAGCCGCTGTGATCACAAAAATGGTGGCGGCTTCCTGCGCGCACATACAGTCTGCACCAGCAGGAGGCTACACCATTTTTTATGATCACGCTGAACTGCAGTGCGACTGCAATTACAGCATGGTCAAGAAGGGAGGCGTCATGCTGGGTGGCCATACCTTTTCACTGTGCAGGAGCCAGCACCGCTCACACACTAGTCCCCGGGTGCAGCCCCCAACCCCCGGGACACCCGGAGCAACATAATGTAGATTCAGGCCACCAGGCCACGCCCCTACCTATGAAACCATGCCTCCTTTTTACCATTGCGCTGCTTATCTGCGCGCACTGCATTACAATCTCCCTCGCCACCTCTCTGGGTGTCACCAGTAATAGTGACACCTCTGCCATGCTTGTAGCAGCTGGTCCTAAGATCTACGCCTCAAGCCCTGAGTGTTTGCCCTTGTGACTTGTTGATCATCATAGCGAAGCAGATGCTTACAGAAAACTGCAGGGGCTTAGATTGAAAATAAAAAAATTGATGGGTATAAGGTAGAGAGGAGCGGGTTCGGTTCTCCGAGAACCGAATTCCCCACGAACTCCACGTGGTTTACACTGGTCCGAGGCAGGCTCGGTTGTTCCCGCCTGACTCGGAAAACCTGAACAAGGGAAAATGTCATCATCCCGCTGTCGGATTCTCGCGAGATTCGGATTCCATATAAAGAGCTGCGCGTTGCCGCCATTTTTACTCGTGCATTGAAGAGAGAGCGGAATGGACGTGGCTATGTTCTCTCAGTGGAAATCTCAATATCAGTGCTCAGTATCAGTGGTTACTTATTGCTGCTCAGTAATACTAGTAGTGTGTCTCTCCTGCTCAGTGTCAGTTCTCAGTAGTATCCTCATCAGTGCTCAGTATCACTGCTCATTGTCTTGTGCTGCATTGTGGTGCTCAGCATACTACAGTACATTACTAATAGTCCAGTGCTGCATCTTGCTGCTCAGTGTCAGTTCTAGTATCCTCATCAGTGCTCACTATCACTGTTCATTGCATTTTGGTTTTCTGTATACTACAGTAACATAGTAATATAGTAACATATAGTAACATAGTTTTTGAGGTTGAATAGAGGCAAATTGCCCATCGTGTTCAACCTGTTTTAAGTTGTGATGATTCTACATACTTGCTGAATAATGTTTTATGACTAGTTAGCTACTATAACTCATGTTACCCCCGGATTAACCATGTTGATATTTTAAGTATTATAACCTTGGATAGCTTTTTCATTCAGAAATGTAATTATTCCTTTTTTAAATCCAATTACAGAGTCCGCCATTACCACCTTCCCTGGCAGGGAATTCCACATCCTGATTGCCCTAACAGTGAAGATCATAGTATCTCACCTGGCAGGTAAGTAGGAGTTGGGCTAGAGCTGTGGAGGATTGCTGCTCGGGCACCCCCTGTCAAGTGAAGGAGATCCAACTGAGGCAGCACAAGGGAACTCTCGAAAGAAGAACAAGGCTAGAGGAAGATCTGAGACAAAGAAATCTGACTTTTACCAGAGCTGACCAGAGGAAAGCACAAACACAGTCCCCCACTACCACAAATAATGCAGTCGAGTTTCCCACATTTGGGGAAATCACAGGGGTCAGCATACCCAGAATGCAATGAATGAACCTCAGCCTGGGAAAACAATCTTCATGACCATGGTATCTCCTATGCAAAATAAGTATGATTTGGGATAGGGCTGGGGAGGGCCGCTGCTCAGGCACATCTCTGTCAAGTAAAGGAGATTCAACTGAGGCAGCACAAGGGAACTCTCATCTGGGGACAACAACTGCAGGGAGAACACATATTTTCAGATGAAAATCTTGGTCATGCTCTGGTTTCTCTTCAGAACGAACAAATCTTTCGCCTTTTACTAAAGATTTCCTTGGAGAGGAGCAAAACTGAGTTTTACCTCAATTTTTGCATGCCCCATCTTTTTGGGGTTTCTTTTATCGGTTTAAAGATAGAATGAGTGTGCTTTAATGAAAGCTCATTTGCATAGAAATTACAGTAAATGTTTGTTTCTTTTCAAACAGAACTTTCTTGACCATGCTACTTGCTTGAAAGATCTGGGAGCACATGGAATACAGTACAAACCATGCTTATAGCAAGGAGAAGCCAGGTGAGAAATCTGCTTTCTTTCAAATTGGGCGCTCACTTTGATCTGAATGAGGACTGCTGGCATGGCACTCAGGCGACAGGTGGAATCTTGGTCATGCTCTGGTTTCTCTTCAGAATGAACAAATCTTTCGCCTTTTATTAAAGATTTCCGTGGAGAGGAGCAAAACTGAGTTTTATCTCAATTTTTGCATGCCCCATATTATTGGGGTTTCTTTTATCAGTTTAAAGACAGAACGAGTGTGCTTTCTTGTTAGCTTTAATATAAGTTGCCATAGATGCAGTGAAACACGCGTGTAGGGCACGGCGTGTCCGCGTGTATTTGACTCATGTGAAATGTTATAAAACAAAAATATATGATTATGATGTTAGCTGTTAGTCTCCACTAATAGGGAATAGAAGCTGAGCTATAAGAAAGGAATACACTAGATATGATGTCACTTAGCAATTACAATGTCTAAAGTGCATACAGATAGCTACTAATAACTCTTGATAAGAAAGTATATCAGTGTGGGTATATTTATATGATGGGATATTGGGACTAGTGAATATATATCACTCCTGCTGTCCAGATTGGCAATAACCAGACAATTATGATAAGAGTAGAGATGTCACATGGGCTGCTATAGATATTAATTTAATGCTGTATGTGTCATTTGTTACAAATGGATACATTTTCTATGAGTCAGCCTAGCAGCTGCATGTTCTAACACAGAGGTGGCCAACCCGCGGCTCTCGAGCCGCATGCGGCTCTCTCCTTGTTGTGATGCGGCTCCCGCTCTCTCTCATTCAAGTGACGCGGCTCTTGACTAGCACCGGCACTTGTCTCAGCCTTCCAACAGCCTGCCTCCGTCACAGGAGGCTTGGGAGGCGCCGGCACTGCTCCGCTCTATGCGGGATGTGAAGTTAGGACTAGAGATGAGCGCCTGAAATTTTTCGGGTTTTGTGTTTTGGTTTTGGGTTCGGTTCCGCGGCCGTGTTTTGGGTTCGAACGCGTTTTGGCAAAACCTCACCGAATTTTTTTTGTCGGATTCGGGTGTGTTTTGGATTCGGGTGTTTTTTTCAAAAAACACTAAAAAACAGCTTAAATCATAGAATTTGGGGGTCATTTTGATCCCAAAGTATTATTAACCTCAAAAACCATAATTTACACTCATTTTCAGTCTATTCTGAATACCTCACACCTCACAATATTATTTTTAGTCCTAAAATTTGCACCGAGGTCGCTGTGTGAGTAAGATAAGCGACCCTAGTGGCCGACACAAACACCGGGCCCATCTAGGAGTGGCACTGCAGTGTCACGCAGGATGTCCCTTCCAAAAAACCCTCCCCAAACAGCACATGACGCAAAGAAAAAAAGAGGCGCAATGAGGTAGCTGTGTGAGTAAGATTAGCGACCCTAGTGGCCGACACAAACACCGGGCCCATCTAGGAGTGGCACTGCAGTGTCACGCAGGATGTCCCTTCCAAAAAACCCTCCCCAAACAGCACATGACGCAAAGAAAAAAAGAGGCGCAATGAGGTAGCTGTGTGAGTAAGATTAGCGACCCTAGTGGCCGACACAAACACCGGGCCCATCTAGGAGTGGCACTGCAGTGTCACGCAGGATGTCCCTTCCAAAAAACCCTCCCCAAACAGCACATGACGCAAAGAAAAAAAGAGGCGCAATGAGGTAGCTGTGTGAGTAAGATTAGCGACCCTAGTGGCCGACACAAACACCGGGCCCATCTAGGAGTGGCACTGCAGTGTCACGCAGGATGTCCCTTCCAAAAAACCCTCCCCAAACAGCACATGACGCAAAGAAAAAAAGAGGCGCAATGAGGTAGCTGTGTGAGTAAGATTAGCGACCCTAGTGGCCGACACAAACACCGGGCCCATCTAGGAGTGGCACTGCAGTGTCACGCAGGATGTCCCTTCCAAAAAACCCTCCCCAAACAGCACATGACGCAAAGAAAAAAAGAGGCGCAATGAGGTAGCTGTGTGAGTAAGATTAGCGACCCTAGTGGCCGACACAAACACCGGGCCCATCTAGGAGTGGCACTGCAGTGTCACGCAGGATGTCCCTTCCAAAAAACCCTCCCCAAACAGCACATGACGCAAAGAAAAAAAGAGGCGCAATGAGGTAGCTGACTGTGTGAGTAAGATTAGCGACCCTAGTGGCCGACACAAACACCGGGCCCATCTAGGAGTGGCACTGCAGTGTCACGCAGGATGTCCCTTCCAAAAAACCCTCCCCAATCAGCACATGATGCAAAGAAAAAGAAAAGAAAAAAGAGGTGCAAGATGGAATTGTCCTTGGGCCCTCCCACCCACCCTTATGTTGTATAAACAAAACAGGACATGCACACTTTAACCAACCCATCATTTCAGTGACAGGGTCTGCCACACGACTGTGACTGATATGACGGGTTGGTTTGGACCCCCCCCAAAAAAGAAGCAATTAATCTCTCCTTGCACAAACTGGCTCTACAGAGGCAAGATGTCCACCTCATCTTCACCCTCCGATATATCACCGTGTACATCCCCCTCCTCACAGATTATCAATTCGTCCCCACTGGAATCCACCATCTCAGCTCCCTGTGTACTTTGTGGAGGCAATTGCTGCTGGTCAATGTCTCCGCGGAGGAATTGATTATAATTCATTTTAATGAACATCATCTTCTCCACATTTTCTGGATGTAACCTCGTACGCCGATTGCTGACAAGGTGAGCGGCGGCACTAAACACTCTTTCGGAGTACACACTTGTGGGAGGGCAACTTAGGTAGAATAAAGCCAGTTTGTGCAAGGGCCTCCAATTTGCCTCTTTTTCCTGCCAGTATAAGTACGGACTGTGTGACGTGCCTACTTGGATGCGGTCACTCATATAATCCTCCACCATTCTATCAATGTTGAGAGAATCATATGCAGTGACAGTAGACGACATGTCCGTAATCGTTGTCAGGTCCTTCAGTCCGGACCAGATGTCAGCATCAGCAGTCGCTCCAGACTGCCCTGCATCACCGCCAGCGGGTGGGCTCGGAATTCTGAGCCTTTTCCTCGCACCCCCAGTTGCGGGAGAATGTGAAGGAGGAGATGTTGACAGGTCGCGTTCCGCTTGACTTGACAATTTTGTCACCAGCAGGTCTTTCAACCCCAGCAGACCTGTGTCTGCCGGAAAGAGAGATCCAAGGTAGGCTTTAAATCTAGGATCGAGCACGGTGGCCAAAATGTAGTGCTCTGATTTCAACAGATTGACCACCCGTGAATCCTTGTTAAGCGAATTAAGGGCTGCATCCACAAGTCCCACATGCCTAGCGGAATCGCTCCCTTTTAGCTCCTTCTTCAATGCCTCCAGCTTCTTCTGCAAAAGCCTGATGAGGGGAATGACCTGACTCAGGCTGGCAGTGTCTGAACTGACTTCACGTGTGGCAAGTTCAAAGGGCATCAGAACCTTGCACAACGTTGAAATCATTCTCCACTGCACTTGAGACAGGTGCATTCCACCTACTATATCGTGCTCAATTGTATAGGCTTGAATGGCCTTTTGCTGCTCCTCCAACCTCTGAAGCATATAGAGGGTTGAATTCCACCTCGTTACCACTTCTTGCTTCAGATGATGGCAGGGCAGGTTCAGTAGTTTTTGGTGGTGCTCCAGTCTTCTGTACGTGGTGCCTGTACGCCGAAAGTGTCCCGCAATTTTTCTGGCCACCGACAGCATCTCTTGCACGCCCCTGTCGTTTTTTAAAAAATTCTGCACCACCAAATTCAAGGTATGTGCAAAACATGGGACGTGCTGGAATTTGCCCATATTTAATGCACACACAATATTGCTGGCGTTGTCCGATGCCACAAATCCACAGGAGAGTCCAATTGGGGTAAGCCATTCCGCGATGATCTTCCTCAGTTGCCGTAAGAGGTTTTCAGCTGTGTGCGTATTCTGGAAAGCGGTGATACAAAGCGTAGCCTGCCTAGGAAAGAGTTGGCGTTTGCGAGATGCTGCTACTGGTGCCGCCGCTGCTGTTCTTGCGGCGGGAGTCCATACATCTACCCAGTGGGCTGTCACAGTCATATAGTCCTGACCCTGCCCTGCTCCACTTGTCCACATGTCCGTGGTTAAGTGGACATTGGGTACAACTGCATTTTTTAGGACACTGGTGAGTCTTTTTCTGACGTCCGTGTACATTCTCGGTATCGCCTGCCTAGAGAAGTGGAACCTAGATGGTATTTGGTAACGGGGGCACACTGCCTCAATAAATTGTCTAGTTCCCTGTGAACTAACGGCGGATACCGGACGCACGTCTAACACCAACATAGTTGTCAAGGACTCAGTTATCCGCTTTGCAGTAGGATGACTGCTGTGATATTTCATCTTCCTCGCAAAGGACTGTTGAACAGTCAATTGCTTACTGGAAGTAGTATAAGTGGGCTTACGACTTCCCCTCTGGGATGACCATCGACTCCCAGCGGCAACAACAGCAGCGCCAGCAGCAGTAGGCGTTACACGCAAGGATGCATCGGAGGAATCCCAGGCAGGAGAGGACTCGTCAGAATTGCCAGTGACATGGCCTGCAGGACTATTGGCATTCCTGGGGAAGGAGGAAATTGACACTGAGGGAGTTGGTGGGGTGGTTTGCGTGAGCTTGGTTACAAGAGGAAGGGATTTACTGGTCAGTGGACTGCTTCCGCTGTCACCCAAAGTTTTTGAACTTGTCACTAACTTATTATGAATGCGCTGCAGGTGACGTATAAGGGAGGATGTTCCGAGGTGGTTAACGTCCTTACCCCTACTTATTACAGCTTGACAAAGGGAACACACGGCTTGACACCTGTTGTCCGCATTTCTGGTGAAATACCTCCACACCGAAGAGCTGATTTTTTTGGTATTTTCACCTGGCATGTCAACGGCCATATTCCTCCCACGGACAACAGGTGTCTCCCCGGGTGCCGACTTAAACAAACCACCTCACCATCAGAATCCTCCTGGTCAATTTCCTCCCCAGCGCCAGCAACACCCATATCCTCCTCATCCTGGTGTACTTCAACACTGACATCTTCAATCTGACTATCAGGAACTGGACTGCGGGTGCTCCTTCCAGCACTTGCAGGGGGCGTGCAAATGGTGGAAGGCGCATGCTCTTCACGTCCAGTGTTGGGAAGGTCAGGCATCGCAACCGACACAATTGGACTCTCCTTGTGGATTTGGGATTTCAAAGAACGCACAGTTCTTTGCGGTGCTTTTGCCAGCTTGAGTCTTTTCAGTTTTCTAGCGAGAGGCTGAGTGCTTCCATCCTCATGTGAAGCTGAACCACTAGCCATGAACATAGGCCAGGGCCTCAGCCGTTCCTTGCCACTCCGTGTGGTAAATGGCATATTGGCAAGTTTACGCTTCTCCTCCGACAATTTTATTTTAGGTTTTGGAGTCCTTTTTTTACTGATATTTGGTGTTTTGGTTTTGACATGCTCTGTACTATGCCATTGGGCATCGGCCTTGGCAGACGACGTTGCTGGCATTTCATCGTCTCGGCCATGACTAGTGGCAGCAGCTTCAGCACGAGGTGGAAGTGGATCTTGATCTTTCCCTAATTTTGGAACCTCAACATTTTTGTTCTCCATATTTTAATAGGCACAACTAAAAGGCACCTCAGGTAAACAATGGAGATGGATGGATTGGATACTAGTATACAATTATGGACGGGCTGCCGAGTGCCGACACAGAGGTAGCCACAGCCGTGAACTACCGCACTGTACTGTGTCTGCTGCTAATATATAGACTGGTTGATAAAGAGATAGTATACTCGTAACTAGTATGTATGTATAAAGAAAGAAAAAAAAACCACGGTTAGGTGGTATATACAATTATGGACGGGCTGCCGAGTGCCGACACAGAGGTAGCCACAGCCGTGAACTACCGCACTGTACTGTGTCTGCTGCTAATATAGACTGGTTGATAAAGAGATAGTATACTCGTAACTAGTATGTATGTATAAAGAAAGAAAAAAAAACCACGGTTAGGTGGTATATACAATTATGGACGGGCTGCCGAGTGCCGACACACAGGTAGCCACAGCCGTGAACTACCGCACTGTACTGTGTCTGCTGCTAATATATAGACTGGTTGATAAAGAGATAGTATACTCGTAACTAGTATGTATGTATAAAGAAAAAAAAAAAAAACACGGTTAGGTGGTATATACAATTATGGACGGGCTGCCGAGTGCCGACACAGAGGTAGCCACAGCCGTGAACTACCGCACTGTACTGTGTCTGCTGCTAATATATAGACTGGTTGATAAAGAGATAGTATACTCGTAACTAGTATGTATGTATAAAGAAAGAAAAAAAAACCACGGTTAGGTGGTATATACAATTATGGACGGGCTGCCGAGTGCCGACACAGAGGTAGCCACAGCCGTGAACTACCGCACTGTACTGTGTCTGCTGCTAATATATAGACTGGTTGATAAAGAGATAGTATACTCGTAACTAGTATGTATGTATAAAGAAAGAAAAAAAAACCACGGTTAGGTGGTATATACAATTATGGACGGGCTGCCGAGTGCCGACACAGAGGTAGCCACAGCCATGAACTACCGCACTGTACTGTGTCTGCTGCTAATATATAGACTGGTTGATAAAGAGATAGTATACTCGTAACTAGTATGTATGTATAAAGAAAGAAAAAAAAACCACGGTTAGGTGGTATATACAATTATGGACGGGCTGCCGAGTGCCGACACAGAGGTAGCCACAGCCGTGAACTACCGCACTGTACTGTGTCTGCTGCTAATATATAGACTGGTTGATAAAGAGATAGTATACTCGTTACTAGTATGTATGTATAAAGAAAGAAAAAAAAAACATGGTTAGGTGGTATATACAATTATGGACGGGCTGCCGAGTGCCGACACAGAGGTAGCCACAGCCGTGAACTACCGCACTGTACTGTGTCTGCTGCTAATATATAGACTGGTTGATAAAGAGATAGTATACTCGTAACTAGTATGTATGTATAAAGAAAGAAAAAAAAACCACGGTTAGGTGGTATATACAATTATGGACGGGCTGCCGAGTGCCGACACAGAGGTAGCCACAGCCGTGAACTACCGCACTGTACTGTGTCTGCTGCTAATATATAGACTGGTTGATAAAGAGATAGTATACTCGTAACTAGTATGTATGTATAAAGAAAGAAAAAAAAACCACGGTTAGGTGGTATATACAATTATGGACGGGCTGCCGAGTGCCGACACAGAGGTAGCCACAGCCGTGAACTACCGCACTGTACTGTGTCTGCTGCTAATATATAGACTGGTTGATAAAGAGATAGTATACTCGTAACTAGTATGTATGTATAAAGAAAGAAAAAAAAACCACGGTTAGGTGGTATATACAATTATGGACGGGCTGCCGAGTGCCGACACAGAGGTAGCCACTGCCGTGAACTACCGCACTGTACTGTGTCTGCTGCTAATATATAGACTGGTTGATAAAGAGATAGTATACTCGTAACTAGTATGTATGTATAAAGAAAGAAAAAAAAACCACGGTTAGGTGGTATATACAATTATGGACGGGCTGCCGAGTGCCGACACAGAGGTAGCCACAGCCGTGAACTACCGCACTGTACTGTGTCTGCTGCTAATATATAGACTGGTTGATAAAGAGATAGTATACTCGTAACTAGTATGTATGTATAAAGAAAGAAAAAAAAAACCACGGTTAGGTGGTATATACAATTATGGACGGGCTGCCGAGTGCCGACACAGAGGTAGCCACAGCCGTGAACTACCGCACTGTACTGTGTCTGCTGCTAATATAGACTGGTTGATAAAGAGATAGTATACTCGTAACTAGTATGTATGTATAAAGAAAGAAAAAAAAACCACGGTTAGGTGGTATATACAATTATGGACGGGCTGCCGAGTGCCGACACAGAGGTAGCCACAGCCGTGAACTACCGCACTGTACTGTGTCTGCTGCTAATATAGACTGGTTGATAAAGAGATAGTATACTACTAATATTATATATACTGGTGGTCAGGTCACTGGTCACTAGTCACACTGGCAGTGGCACTCCTGCAGCAAAAGTGTGCACTGTTTTAATATAATATTATGTACTCCTGGCTCCTGTTATAACCTATAACTGGCACTGCAGTAGTGCTCCCCAGTCTCCCCCACAATTATAAGCTGTGTGAGCTGAGCAGTCAGACAGATATATAATATATATAGATGATGCAGCACACTGGCCTGAGCCTGAGCAGTGCACACAGATATGGTATGTGACTGACTGAGTCACTGTGTGTATCGCTTTTTTCAGGCAGAGAACGGATATATTAAATAAACTGCACTGTGTGTCTGGTGGTCACTCACTATATAATATATTATGTACTCCTGGCTCCTGCTATAACCTATAACTGGCACTGCAGTAGTGCTCCCCAGTCTCCCCCACAATTATAAGCTGTGTGAGCTGAGCAGTCAGACAGATAATCAGATATATATAATATTATATATAGATAATAGATGATGCAGCACACTGGCCTGAGCCTGAGCAGTGCACACAGATATGGTATGTGACTGAGTCACTGTGTGCTGTGTATCGCTTTTTTCAGGCAGAGAACGGATTATAAATAAAACTGGTGGTCACTATCAGCAAAACTCTGCACTGTACTGAGTACTCCTAATGCTCCCCAAAATTAGTAAATCAAGTGTCTCTCTAATCTATTCTAAACGGAGAGGACGCCAGCCACGTCCTCTCCCTATCAATCTCAATGCACGTGTGAAAATGGCGGCGACGCGCGGCTCCTTATATAGAATCCGAGTCTCGCGATAGAATCCGAGCCTCGCGAGAATCCGACAGCGTCATGATGACGTTCGGGCGCGCTCGGGTTAACCGAGCAAGGCGGGAAGATCCGAGTCGCTCGGACCCGTGAAAAAAAACATGAAGTTCGTGCGGGTTCGGATTCAGAGAAACCGAACCCGCTCATCTCTAGTTAGGACGTCACATCGCTTAATGAGAGGTTAATGAGAGGCGGAGCCGCTGCCACAGGAGAGGATGCAGCTGCGGGACTCGTGGACGCCATTGTAAGTATGCAGTCTAGGCTGCGGCTGGTGTCTAAATGCCACAGCGGAGGAGGGGGTGGTGGTGGAGCCTGGAGCCTGCCATGAGAGCCTGTCTGCATGATGAGGGGGACCCAGGTGCCGCTGTCATCTGTGCGGTGAGGGGGACCCAGGCGCCGCAGTCATCTGTGCGGTGAGGGGGACCCAGGCGCCGCTGTCATCTGTGCGGTGAGGGCGGCCCAGCCAGCACCACGCGCCGTGCGGTGAGAAGATCAGATGCTAAATACCTGCGGGGAGTGAGAGGGGAGGAGGAGGGAATACTCGGGTCTTGGATGTTATGCTGTGTGTGGAGCTGGGGGGAATGCTGACTACTGTGTTTGGATCTGGGGGGGGATGCTGGGAACTGTGTTTGGATCTGGGGGGGATGCTGGCTACTGTGTGTGGAGCTGGGGGGATGCTGGCTACAGTGTTTGGAGCTGGGGGGAATGCTGACTACTGTGTTTGGATCTGGGGGGGATGCTGGGAACTGTGTTTGGATCTGGGGGGGATGCTGGCTACTGTGTGTGGAGCTGGGGGGATGCTGGCTACAGTGTTTGGAGCTGGGGGGGATGCTGGCTACTGTGTGTGGAGCTGGGGGGGATGCTGGCTACTGGGTTTGGAGCTGGGGGGGATGCTTGATACTGTATGTGGAGCTGGGGGGATGCTGGATAGTGGATACTGTGTCCCCTGTCACCCCACCTATAATCTGTCCCTGGGCTGGAATGACATGGGAGGGGCTAAAGTGACACATGGAGACGTGTACTATGTGAATCTGACTTTTTCAATTAATTTATGTGGTTTTGAATTTCAAAATTTATTTTATGTTTGTGGGTTTTAAAAAAAACATTTTATGTGGAAGTGTATTTTTCCAGTGTATTTTCTTGTGGAGTGTATTTTATGTGAAACTGGCTTTTTTCGGTGTATTTTCTTTTGATCTGGCTTGTTTCAGTGTATTTTATGTGAATATGGCTTTCTCTATGTTTGCAAAGTAAAAAGGTAAACAAAGTTTTATACTGGGAAGATTGTGTGCAGATGATGTGTTATTTTCTATGTGCTGGGCTCACCACCTGCGTGATTAAAAATGGGGGAGAATGATACACACGGTCATGCTCCTACGAACATCATACTGAAGGCATACACACAAAAATGGGGCGTAGCCTTGTGCCAGCTAGGCCACGCCCCATTTTTTGGGCGCGCCTTCGGCGCGCACATGGCAGTGGCTCTTTCGCTTGACTACAGATATTTTTTGGCTCTTTGCCTCTAACTGGTTGGCCACCCCTGTTCTAACAGAACACTATCCTCACACAGAATCTGCTAACCTTGAGATAACTAAATGACAGTGTGTAACAGTCTCTTTACTATAAGACTGTTACAAAGTAATATATATATTTGAAGTCAGTCTAGCAGCTGTGTGTTCCAGCAGTTTATAAGACAAAGAAAATCTCCTATTGTGGAATCTAGACACATGGGACTGCTGGCCTGTGTCATACTATTTCTATGTAATACCAGTAACATGTATATAACTGTTACATAATTGTTACAAATGGATAAATCTTTGAGTCAGCCTAGCAGCTGCATGTCCTAACAGGACACCATAAATCCTTTACAGTGTAACAAATTGATTGGTAACACTTAAAGGCTGGAGAGCAGTTATATGCCTTACTAGCATACTCAATATACCACATTATTACACCAGTTACCACGATTATTGACAGCGCATTTGATATATTATATTACCCTCACACTGAGTCTGTTTACCTTTAGATAACTAAGTGACCGAATATGTAACAGTTTCTCTATCATAAGACTGTTACAAAGTGAGATAGATATATTTGGAAGTCAGTCAAACAGCTGTGTGTTTCAGCGGTTTATAAGAAAATTCCTCATTGTGGAATCTGGACCACTAAGGGTTATTATATATATAGCACATGGAATTGCCACATCTCCCTATATGATAATTTCATTACACTGTAACATAATAAGAATTAACTCTTTAACAGTGTAAATAGAGAGTAATGAATCTCTGACACATGGAATATATTATTTCTTAGATGAATTGGATAAACCATTATGACAGACACTTTGCTTCCTAATAAGAATTGAGGTGGCTATACCTCTAAGGAAAGCATTATTGCCTACGCCTAGATCAGATTAAATAAGATCTGGCTGAATATATGAAGGAAGGTTGCTATTTATATGAGAATTGGAATTGCTATATTCCTTAAGGCAACCCCACCGATTGATATATGTTGTCAATTAAGTATATCTGAACGGCTATATCTGGACCAGATTTAATAAGATCTGGCTGATTATATGAAGGAGGGCTGCTATTTATATTGGAATTGCCATATTCCTTAAGGCAACCGCACCTGTTGGTATATCTCGCCAATTAACTATATCTAAACAGCTAAATTAAAGCTATTCATCATTTTTTTAGTTTGGATATTAATAAATATGATCTTTCCATGATGCATAGAGATTTCCCTATCAAGTGATTCCTTATCCGATATAGAAAGCTATCCCCCTATGGTATTGAATTTAGGAATATAGTCTTAGGGGACACAGAGAAATAAGTGATCCCCATCTACCTAAGCACCCCACAAATTGGAGGTTAGCTTACCGGTTATACTCAATCACCCCCACAAATTCGCCAATGGGGATGGCTTCCCGGGAGGTAACCCCTATTGAGTGAAGGGAGTATATAGGATATGACCCAGTGGTACCTGACGACATAGATACTAACAGCTATTTAATAACATTACGCTAGAAAGTGATTATTAGCAACATATATATCTATATAAACAACCCCGCCAGGGTTGTGCCTTCAAAAATAATCACACACGGACACGCTTTTTAAACCTTTTTTTCACATCTCTTTATTCTTCTTATGCACATGTATGTTAGTTCTGTGATTTTAACCTTTATGTTTCACTGCAGTTTGGGATAATAATATTAATATTTATCCAATTTTAATACATACTTAATAAAGGTTATATTTTATGATTCATTCATTCTGTCCAGTGCGTCAACAGTGCAGATTTCTTCTTGTTTTTTCTCCCAAATTCTATAACAATGACAGTAAATGTTGTTACTTTTCAAACAGAACTTTCTTGACCATGCTACTTGCTTGAAAGATCTGGGAGCACATGGAAAACAGTACAAACCATGCAGTATCACAAGAGCTTTTGATCTTTGATCTTTCATGAAGATAGAGCAGAATTGAGGACACGTCAACAATTTCTGCCGAAGGTGGTTCATCTTTCCACATGGTGCCTTTAGCCACTGACACCTTCGTTGAGTCAAAGTCTCTGGCTGTGGTCAGAACTTTGAAAATTTATGTCACCAGAACGGTTCAGATTAGGAAAACAGAGGCTCTGTTTGTCCTGTATGCTCCCAACAGGATTGGGTGTCCTGCTTCCATGTAGACCATTATGCGCTGGATCTGTGGTAAGATTCAGCATGCTCATTCCACGGCAGGATTGCCGTTACTGAATTAGGTGAAGACCCATTCTACTAGAAAGGTGGGTTCATCCTGGGCAGCTGGTCGGGGAGTCTCGGCATTGCAACTTTGCCGAGCAGCTATTTAGTAAACACTTTTGCTAAGTTTTACAAGTTTGATACCTTGGCTGATGATAACCTCAAGTTGGGTCATTCGGTGCTGCAGAGTCGTACGCACTCTCCCACCCGTTCAAGAGCTTTGGTATAACCCCATGGTTCTTAATGTGACCCCAGCATCCTCTAGGTCGTATGAGAAAATAGGATTTTAATACCTACCGGTAAATCCTTTTCTCTTAGTCCGTAGAGGATGCTGGGCACCCGTCCCAGTCCATACTGTGTCTGCAGTTATTACTTGTGGTTATACACATGTTGTGTTATGGTTCTGCAAAAGAAAGGGGGTGGTGAGACTGCGCTAGATTTGATGAATACAACACTATTGGTATAATCAATAAAACAAGTTTATTCCTAAAATAGTACAATAGGTATATAAGGATTATATTAAAAATATGCACATGTGTAAAGTATTAAATAATACAATTTCTAAAATGTAAATAAATATCCCAAGGGACTAACCAATCCGCCAGATATGGAATTAGACTTTGTGGAGATATATGCAGTGACCGTTCCTGATGTATTTCCCCTATATCATTATAGTCCAGCTTATACAGTAGTCTCAGAATTTAGGCAAGGTCCAATGTATGGACAAGTTACCGTTAGAGGGTAATGTGCTCCGAAATCTGTAGTGGAGAGCTCCTCATGCATTACGGTTACTGCAGTCCTTTATGCGATGTTTGCCATGTGGAGTCTGAGAATTAGAAAAATCGTCTGGACGAGGCTTGGGGAATGGTTCGGTCCTCCTTGGAGTCAATTCCTGGCAGGGGTCCCTGGTTCACCTGACGCGTTTCGCTGCAATCAGCTGGCAGCTTTCTCAAAGGTATGTGCAGTCTAAAACATGTGGGGTTTATATACCACCTCTAATATGGTGGCTAATTAGCCCCTTGAAACACCTGAGTGCAATTGCATAATCACTTTTAGGGCTAGATGCATAAAATCAGAATAAACTTATGAGCTGAGACAGACCTACTTCGAGTAGCATATGATAGGTAGCAGATATATACATTATTTATAAAAACCGAGTTGTTTAAAGGCCTTTATTGATATGTAAGTAAGTGAATAAAGACAAACAGGAAGTGTGTAAAAGAGCATTAACCAATAACTGAATTTGTTGTGGATCCTGTTGTCATGGAGATGATATTGACAGCTTCCATTATAGGTGGAGGAACATGTAGAGAGCGGGACTGAAATTGCATATTTCCGTTTTGTTCCGATCACGTGACTTATGTCACGTGGTCGGGGCTTTGTATTGTATGTCTTATAGCGTGCGGGAGAGCGGGGAGACGGTTGCTAGGCAACCGGATAGTGTATTCGATTACACAGACCATGATCCGTAGCGACTTGTCCGCCCTAGTCCGTGTGTTTAGGGAGGACGTGATTGCGTCATTGTCTATGAATCATTACAGGCATTACTTCCGCCCACCAGTCCGTTAGAGGCATAGTACTTCCGCCAACCAAGTTATCAGAGATAGGGATTACATTTAGATTTAGATTCAATTGGAACTCATACTTTTTAGGTGGCTTAGGGATCTGACCCAACAGGGCCAATGTTCAGACTATGGGAGGGGGGTATATTTAAGTTCTAATAATAAGTATTTTAAACATTATGTTATCGCATCCAATGGGTAAAAATCTAAATATTAATATCCTAAATGAATTAATAAAATGTGATACTTCATGACTAATTATTTCTCAGTATATTGATTTTATCTAAATATTATAATAGATATAGTGGTATAGGGACCATATAAATGTCCCCTCTATTAATATATAAATATTTAATATTTTATTATTTATTGTAATATTGATTCAGAGGTTTCAGCGTGATGAACAGATCACTAAAAAGTTCACTAGAAAGGGCGAGACAATAATTTATGAACAGAATTGTAATTTTTAGAGGAAAGCCATGTATACTCCATGTGGGAGAAAGATTAATTATTAGCAATATTTCATATTATGGTATTTAATTCTACGGCATCGTTAAGACCGCCAGGGTAAATGGAGCCCATTTTAAACATCCAATAAGTTTCTTGTTGGCATAGTTTTTTATAACGGTCCCCACCCCTATTGGTTATAGGGATGTGCTCCACTCCAATTAGTTTAAGGCTGTTGGGATTGCCTTGGTGGAATTCATGGAAGTGTTGGGAGACACTATGGGATGACAGTCTTTTAATAATATTTCTCCGGTGTTCAAGAAACCTGATTTTGAGTTTTCTGGTGGTACGCCCTACATATTTGAGTCCGCATTCACATGAGAGTATATATATAACATATGATGAATTACAGTTAATGAAGTGTTTAATTTCATATAGTGCCCCACTATCTTCAATTTTAATGGTCTTAGTTCTATTATCTATATAGTTGCAGGTGATACACCTGGTTGCTCCACATTTGAAAAACCCCTTAGTATTAGATGGAAGCCAGGAGTCTAATTGGGCTGTGGGTTTTAAATCAGGTTTCAAAAAGCTGGGTGCCAATGAATTTCTAAGGGATCTATTTTTCTTAAAGATAAAAACTGGGTCGCTTGGTAGCAGGGGGGCTATTAGATAATCCTGTTTAAGGATATTATGGTTTCTCTTTATAATTTGTTTGATTTGGGAACAGTGACTGTTATAGGTAGAAATGAATGCTATTGGTTTCTCATCTTCTATTAGGTTAGTTTTATCCTTTTTCTTATTAGTTAGTAACGTGTTTCTGTCTATTTTTCTAACTTCTTCAAGTGCTTTATTTAGAAGAACTGTAGGGTACCCTCTCTGTTCAAACGATTTTAGCATCTCGGATGCTTGGGCTTCAAAAGATATTATATCAGAGCAATTGCGTCTGAGGCGTATGAGTTGTCCCCTGAGGATATTCCTCTTCCAGGGGGGGTAGTGTGCACTGGAATAGTGTAGATATGCATTAGTGCCTACTTCCTTAGCATAATTAGTAGTGTAGATTGTATCATCTTTAACTTCAAGTGACACGTCCAAAAAGTTAATACATTGGGAGTGATATTGGTGTGTGAAAGTTAAACCATAAGTGTTAGAATTAAGAGAATCAACAAATAACTGTGCTGAATGTGAGTCCCCATCCCAAATAATAAAAAGATCGTCAATGTACCTGCCTTATAGGACCAGGTGCGCCTCCCAGCCTCCCCTCCAGATAAGTTGTTCCTCCAATTCGCCCACATAGAGGTTGGCATAGCTGGGGGCGAACCTGGTCCCCATGGCGGTACCCTTGACTTGTAAATAGTGAGATTGTAGAAACAAAAAATAATTGTGATGAAGGATATAAGAAATAGAGTCAATTATGAATTTCTTGTGTATCTCACTCAGGTCCCCATCTTGAGTGAGTCGGTTAGATATTGTGAGTAAGCCTTTCTCGTGTGGGATATTTGAATAAAGACTTTGGACATCCAAAGTTAGGAATGCATATGAATTAAGCCATTTCACATCTTTGATAAGGGATAAAAAGTGAGTAGTGTCCTTGATGTGAGACCTGAGTGTAGGTACACGTGGTTGTAGGTATGAGTCTACATAATAAGATAGGTTGGATGTGAGGGAGTGAATACCAGATATAATAGGGCGCCCTGGGGGTGAGGTGAGAGATTTGTGTATCTTGGGTAAATGATAATAAACCGGGGTGACAGGGTGTGCAGAATAAAGAAAATTGTATTCGTCTTTGGATATGACTTCATCGCTTAGAGCCCCCCCCAGAAGAGTAACAAGCTCCAGAAGGAATTCTCGGGTGGGATCACTGCTTAGTTTGGTGTAGAACTCGGGGTTTTCTAACTGTCTTGTGGCCTCCAGTATATAGTCGGTTTTGTTCTGTATGACAAGCCCTCCCCCCTTGTCGGCCTCCTTAATGATAATGGATTTATCCCTAGTTAGATTATTGATGGCCCTTTTCTCTTGTCGAGATAGGTTAGATTTGTTCTTATGTGAATGGAGATGAATGTCAGAACACATTGTCTTAAAATCATCCATGGTCACCTTATAAAAGGTTTCTATGCTGGAACCTTTGGATTTAATTGGGAAAAATTCTGATCTCTGTTTAAAATTCTTTCTGGATATGTCGTACAGTTTCTCTGTTTTGTTGGGGGTACATTGTTCTGTATTAGCCAGTTCCTCCAATATATCCAGAGCTATCTGGTCCCCATCATCAAGCACTATAGGTATAGCTTCCTCCTTCCTTTGTTTTATGTGTTGTTTAGCGAAGAATCTTTTACGGCATAAAGTTCTGATGTATCTATTAAGTTCCACAAACAAAGTGAAGATGTTTGGGGGAGTGGATGGGGAAAATGTAAGGCCCTTATTTAGGAGGGTAATTTCAGAGTCTGAGAGAACTTTTGTAGATAAATTGAAAATATTGGAGGTCTTTGTGCCCTTATTCTTATTTCTATTTAGTTTCTTGTATTTTTCTTTCTTACCCCCTCTTCTACCTCTGAATCTGTACTTCTTCTTCCTCTTTTTGATGTTATCTGTTGTTCGTTCGCATGTGGTATTTGATCCCAATGTAATTTGTTTGGGCGTTTGTCTAAAAAACCCTCTGTTGTGGTTTCCGTTCTGCTCATATTTAGATCTCTTTCTTTAGGTCTCGCCCCTCTACTCTGTGTGTCATAGGTTGGTCTATCCTGTATTCTAGGGGATATTGGATGGGGATATCTGGAATAGGGGGTTTCTATTTCATTTCTTTTATTTCTCCTAAAAGTAGGAGAGCTATTTGGCCAGTAATGTCTCGTATATTCCCGTTCTCTATGTTGGGGATAGTTGAAGTTCCTATGGGGAGAGGGATAAGTTTTTCTAGTGGAAAATTTCCTGCGTCTATTGGATGTTGATTTATTATATGGTCGACCTTGTAGTTTTTCGTATGGTCTCCCTCGCTGTTCTATCTGTTCCTCCCTATTCTTTAGTTTATATGTTCTCACTGTTCCTTTCGTATAATCATCAAAGTCTCGCCTAAATTTTGTACATTTGGTATCTAGAAGCGTTTGTTCAAATTTATCAATTTTTTCAGTAACGATCCTATCCCTTTCTTTAAATTCAGGCATGTTAGCATGTGGTTCGAGTCTCTTTTTAACTTCCTCAACTAACTTCCTGTTGTGTTATGGTTCTGGTCAGCTTTTTGCTGCAATTGTTCATGCCGTTGGCTTGTGTTCTGTTGAATGCCACGTTCTGCGGCATGCTTAAGGTTAGTGATGAGCGGATTCGGTTTTACTCGGTTTTACTCGGTTTTACTCGGTTCTCAAAACGGCATCTTATTGGCTCACGGATGTCACGTGTTTTGGATAGCCAATAAGATGCCGTTTTGAGAACCGAGTAAAACCGAGTAAAACCGAGTAAAACCGAACCTCGCTCATCACTACTTAAGGTGTGAGCTGGTAAGATGCTCACCTTAGTTTAACAATAAATCCTTTCCTCGAAATGTCCGTCTCCCTGGGCACAGTTCCTATAACTGGAGTCTGGAGGAGGGGCATAGAGGGAGGAGCCAGTTCACACCCTTTGAAAGTCTTAAAGTGCCCATGTCTCTTGCGGATCCCGTCTATACCCCATGGTTCTTAATGTGACCCCAGCATCCTCTACGGACTAAGAGAAAAGGATGCCCTTGCGCACTATCCTGACTTCTCCTCCCGTCTGCTTACTTTGTGCCTTCCAACGCACAATGCGAACTACAGGTGGTGCTGCAGGGCCCACACCCTTTTACTTGCCTTACAGAACAGCTCTGGAGCTGTTACAGTGCCCAGCTGCTGCAAGAAATCAGCTTGAATGCTTCAGGGGATGGGGCATGGCCAACATGAGCCCCACACCAAAGGAGGGTGGGGGTGTTTAATGCGAACTAGGGGTCATCCAAGCACCGCAAAAGGCCGCCATGCCCTGCATGCCCCTTTTCTCTTTTCATATGCAGATGAGGGTTCCAGCCAACTTTGGCCCACTGCTTGGATGACATCACCGTATGCAAATCCGTCTTCTGCAGACCTTCCCCCTGGAATGCTTGTACTAGTTGTTGCATATGGTTTGATATTTGATGGTGCTTCAATATTAGGCAGCCTTCCACCCTCCCATGTTCATCTGAACAGATGTGGTCTCCCTGCAGTTGTTGTCCCCAGACGAGAGTTCCCTTGTGCGTCCTCAGTTGAATCTCCTTAACTTGACGGGGGAGGGGCTGCCCGAGCAGACACCCTCCCCAGCCCTATCCCAACTCATACTTATTTTGCATATGAGATCTCTTGATCATGAAGATTGTTCTCACAGGGTGAGGTTCATCCATTATATTTTAAAATAGGAAGGTACAAATTACATATTTGAATTGCATCTATGTGCTGGATTCAAATGTCCCCCCCCCCCCCTTCCTTTCTCAATTGTGCCCGTCAGCAGCTATTCTAAGGTTGCTGCCAATGGGTGTGACACATTAATTTCTTCTGTGGGGTACACTGGACTCCACAAGGATTCACATTGGGGTGTAGAGTAGGATCTTGATCTGAGGCACCAACCGGCTCAAAGCTTTTGACTGTTCCCAAGATGCTCAGCGCATCCTCCTCTATAACCCCGCTTCCATGAACAGGGAGCTCAGTTTGTAGTTGGTGCCTTCAGTAGCAGGCCACTTAACAGGGGCCTGCCTCAGGCAGCCTAATCTTAGCTATTAATTTTGACAAGAAAAGAAGAACTTGTTTTATGAGAATCTACTAGGGCTGCAGCAGGCTAGGTCTAATAGACATCTTTACTGCAGCTTCATCACTCCCAGCGGCGCTGTATACTCCCGTGCCCTGGTTGCTGGGTCACTGCAGCGGAGGCTCCAGTTTCTTCCTAAGGTCAGTCACACACACACCGCCCTTCCGGATCACGAGGCCGCTGATGAAGGGGAGCGTGGCCGTAGGGGGTGGACCGTGTGCGCACTGGCGTGGACACTGATTACTGGGCAGCCGCTCCACTAGCCACCAGGTACAGTTAAGGAGCACAGGTCTGGGAGTTTTACTCCTATATTATCCCAATTTTGTACTGCCCGCAGCGCATTGTGATAGGTAATAGGGCCTGATTCAGGTTGGATTGCAATCACAATAAGCGATCCAACTGCAAAAATTGCTAAGAGCATACGCATGTGCCTGCATTTTCTGCGGCACCCCGCAGAGAATGCGATCGCCTCTGCCTGTCAATCGGGGCGGGGGGGGGGGAGAGGGGGGTCAACAACACTCCATTTCCAAGTCAGGGATGGAGCGGTGCGGGGGCAAGGCTTCAAAATGGGGTCTGCAACGGAGGAGACACAGGGGGCGTGGTCACAGCGGCTGTATGACATCACATTCAGCCGCTGTGATCACAAAAATGGTGGCGGCTTCCTGCGCGCACATACAGTCTGCACCAGCAGGAGGCTACACCATTTTTTATGATCACGCTGAACTGCAGTGCGACTGCAATTACAGCATGGTCAAGAATGGAGGCGTCATGCTGGGTGGCCATGCCCTGTCACTGTGCAGGAGCCAGCACCGCACACACACTAGTCCCCGGGTGCAGCCCCCAACCCCCGGGACACCCGGAGCAACAAAATGTAGATTCAGGCCACCAGGCCACGCCCCTACCTATGAAACCATGCCTCCTTTTTACCATTGCACTGCTTATCTGCGCGCACTGCATTACAATCTCCCTCGCCACCTCTCTGGGTGTCACCAGTGATAGTGACACCTCTGCCATGCTTGTAGCAGCTGGTCCTAAGATCTACGCCTCAAGCCCTGAGTGTTTGCCCTTGTGACTTGTTGATCATCATAGCGAAGCAGATGCTTTCAGAAAACTGCAGGGGCTTAGATTGAAAATAAAAAAATTGATGGGTATAAGGTAGAGAGGAGCGGGTTCGGTTCTCCGAGAACCGAATTCCCCACGAACTCCACGTGGTTTACACTGGTCCGAGGCAGGCTCGGTTGTTCCCGCCTGACTCGGAAAACCTGAACAAGGGAAAATGTCATCATCCCGCTGTCGGATTCTCGCGAGATTCGGATTCCATATAAAGAGCTGCGCGTTGCTGCCATTTTTACTCGTGCATTGAAGAGAGAGCGGAGAGGACGTGGCTATGTTCTCTCAGTGGAAATCTCAATATCAGTGCCCAGTATCAGTGGTTACTTATTGCTGCTCAGTAATACTAGTAGTGTGTCTCTCCTGCTCAGTGTCAGTTCTCAGTAGTATCCTCATCAGTGCTCAGTATCACTGCTCATTGTCTTGTGCTGCATTGTGGTGCTCAGCATACTACAGTACATTACTAATAGTCCAGTGCTGCATCTTGCTGCTCAGTGTCAGTTCTAGTATCCTCATCAGTGCTCACTATCACTGCTCATTACATTGTGGTGTTCTGTATACTACAGTAACATAGTAATATAGTAACATATAGTAACATAGTTTTTGAGGTTGAATAGAGGCAAATTGCCCATCGTGTTCAACCTGTTTTAAGTTGTGATGATTCTACATACTTGCTGAATAATGTTTTATGACTAGTTAGCTACTATAACTCATGTTACCCCCGGATTAACCATGTTGATATTTTAAGTATTATAACCTTGGATAGCTTTTTCATTCAGAAATGTATCCATTCCTTTTTTAAATCCAATTACAGAGTCCGCCATTACCACCTTCCCTGGCAGGTAATTCCACATCCTGATTGCCCTAACAGTGAAGATCATAGTATCTCACCTGGCAGGTAAGTAGGAGTTGGGCTAGAGCTGTGGAGGATTGCTGCTCGGGCACCCCCTGTCAAGTGAAGGAGATCCAACTGAGGCAGCACAAGGGAACTCTCGAAAGAAGAACAAGGCTAGAGGAAGATCTGAGACAAAGAAATCTGACTTTTACCAGAGCTGACCAGAGGAAAGCACAAACACAGTCCCCCACTACCACAAATAATGCAGTCGAGTTTCCCACATTTGGGGAAATCACAGGGGTCAGCATACCCAGAGTGCAATGAATGAACCTCACCCTGGGAGAACAATCTTCATGACCATGGTATCGCCTATGCAAAATAAGTATGATTTGGGATAGGGCTGGGGAGGGCCGCTGCTCAGGCACATCTCTGTCAAGTAAAGGAGATTCAACTGAGGCAACACAAGGGAACTCTCATCTGGGGACAACAACTGCAGGGAGAACACATATTTTCAGATGAACATGGGAGGGCAGAAGGCTGCCTAATACTGAAGCACCCCCAAACAACAAACCAAATGCAACTACTAGTGCAAGCATTCCTGGGGGAAGGCCTGCAGCAGATGGATTTGCATATGGTGATGTCATCCAAGCAGTGGGTCAAAGTTGGCTTCAACCCTCGTCTGCATATGAAAATAAAAATGGGGTGTGCAGGGCATGGCGGCCTTTTGCGGCGCTTGGATGACCCCTAGTTCGCATTAAACACCTCCACCTTCCTTCGGTGTGGGGCTCATGTTGGCTATGCCCCAGCCCCTGAAGCATTCAAGCTGATTTCTTGCAGCAGCTGGGCACTGTAACAGCTCCAGAGCTGCTCTGTAAAGCAAGTAAAAGGGTGTGGGCCCTGCAGCACTACCTGTAGTTTGCATTGTGCGTTGGAAGGCACAAAGTAAGCAGACGGGAGAAGTCAGGATAGTGCACAAGGGCATAGAAGGGAGCGGCTCAAGAAAAGAGAAGTGGAAACAGACAGCAAACTAGGCTGGAGAGAGACCTGAGACAAAGAGATCTGAATTATACGAGAGCCGACCAGAGGAAACACAAATTATGTAATCAAGTGTCCCACATTTGGGGAAATCGTAGGAGCAGCACACCCAGAGTGCATTGCCCTGGGACAAGCACCTTCCTGATCATAGTATCTCACCTGGCAGGTAAGTAGGAGTTGGGCTAGAGCTGGGGAGGGTCGCTGTTCGGGCACCCCCCTGTCAAGTGAAGGAGATCCAACTGAGGCAGCACAAGGAAACTCTCAAAAAAAGAACAAGGCTAGAGGAAGATCTGAGACAAAGAAATCTGACTTTTACCAGAGCTGACCAGAGGAAAGCACAAACACAGTCCCCCACTACCACAAATAATGCAGTCGAGTTTCCCACATTTGGGGAAATCACAGGGGTCAGCATACCCAGAATGCAATGAATGAACCTCACCCTGGGAGAACAATCTTCATGACAATGGTATCTCCTATGCAAAATAAGTATGATTTGGGATAGGGCTGGGGAGGGCCGCTGCTCAGGCACATCTCTGTCAAGTAAAGGAGATTCAACTGAGGCAGCACAAGGGAACTCTCATCTGGGGACAACAACTGTAGGGAGAACACATATTTTCAGATGAACATGGGAGAGCAGAAGGCTGCCTAATACTGAAGCACCCCCAAACAACAAACCAAATGCAACAACTAGTACAAGCATTCCTGGGAAAAGGTCTGCAGAAGACGGATTTGCATACGGTGATGTCATCCAAGCAGTGGGCCAAAGTTGGCTGGAACCCTCATCTGCATATGAAAAGAGAAAAGGGGTATGCAGGGCATGGCGGCCTTTTGCGGCGCTTGGATGACCCTTAGTTCGCATTAAACACCTCCACCCTCCGTCGGTGTGGGGCTCATGTTGGCTATGCCCCAGCCCCTGTAGCATTCAAGCTGATTTCTTGCAGCAGCTGGGCACTGTAACAGCTCCAGAGCTGCTCTGAAAGGCAAGTAAAAGGGTGTGGGCCCTGCAGCACTACCTGTAGTTTGCATTGTGCGTTGGAAGGCACAAAGTAAGCAGACAGGAGAAGTCAGGAGAGTGCACAAGGGCATAGAAGGCAGCGGCTCAAGAAAAGAGAAGTGGAAACAGACAGCAAACTAGGCTGGAGAGAGACCTGAGACAAAGAGATCTGAATTATACGAGAGCCGACCAGGGGAAACACAAATTATGCAGTCAAGTTTCCCACATTTGGGGAAATCGCAGGAGCAGCACACCCAGAGTGCAATGGGTGAGCCTTGCCCTGGGAGAAGCACCTTCATGATCATAGTATCTCACCTGGCAGGTATGTAGGAGTTGGGCTAGAGCTGGGGAGGGTCGCTGCTCGGGTACCCCCTGTCAAGTGAAGGAGATCAAACTGAGGCAGCACAATGGAACTCTCGAAAGAAGAACAAGGCTAGAGGAAGATCTGAGACAAAGAAATCTGACTTTTACCAGAGCTGACCAGAGGAAAACACAAACACAGTCCCCCACTACCACAAATAATGCAGTTGAGTTTCCCACATTTGGGGAAATCACAGGGGTCAGCATACCCAGAATGCAATGAATGAACCTCACCCTGGGAGAACAATCTTTATGACCATGGTATCTCCTATGCAAAATAAGTATGATTTGGGATAGGGCTGGGGAGGGCCGCTGCTCAGGCACATCTCTGTCAAGTAAAGGAGATTCAACTGAGGCAGCACAAAGGAACTCTCATCTGGGGACAACAACTGCCGGGAGAACACATATTTTCAGATGAACATGGGAGGGCAGAAGGCTGCCTAATACTGAAGCACCCCCAAACAACAAACCAAATGCAACAACTAGTACAAGCATTCCTGGGGGAAGGTCTGCAGAAGACGGATTTGCATACAGTGATGTCATCCAAGCAGTGGGCCAAAGTTGGCTGGAACCCTCATCTGCATATGAAAAGAGAAAAGGGGTATGCAGGGCATGGCGGCCTTTTGCGGCGCTTGGATGACCCTTAGTTCGCATTAAACACCCCCACCCTCCTTCGGTGTGGGGCTCATGTTGGCCATGCCCCAGCCCCTGAAGCATTCAAGCTGATTTCTTGCAGCAGCTTGGCACTGTAACAGCTCCAGAGCTGCTCTGTAAGGCAAGTAAAAGGGTGTGGGCCCTGCAGCACTACCTGTAGTTTGCATTGTGCATCGGAAGGCACAAAGTAAGCAGACAGGAGGAGAAGACAGGATAGTGCACAAGGGTGTAGAAGGGAGGGGCTCAAGAAAAAAGAAGTGGAAACAGACAGCAAACTAGGCTGGAGAGAGACCTGAGACAAAGAGATCTGAATTATATGAGAGCCGACTAGGGGAAACACAAATTATGCAGTCAAGTTTCCCACATTTGGGGAAATCGCAGGGGCAGCACACCCAGAGTGCAATGGGTGAGCCTTGCCCTGGGAGAAGCAACTTCATGATCATAGTATCTCACCTGGCAGGTAAGTAGGAGTTGGGCTAGAGCTGGGGAGGGTCGCTGCTCGGGCACCCCCCTGTCAAGTGAAGGAGATCCAACTGAGGCAGCACAATGGAACTCTTGAAAGAAGAACAAGGCTAGAGGAAGATCTGAGACAAAGAAATCTGACTTTTACCAGAGCTGACCAGAGGAAAGCACAAACACAGTCCCCCACTACCACAAATAATGCAGTTGAGTTTCCCACATTTGGGGAAATCACAGAGGTCAGCATACCCAGAACGCAATGAATGAACCTAACCCTGGGAGAACAATCTTCATGACCATGGTATCTCCTATGCAAAATAAGTATGATTTGGGATAGGGCTGGGGAGGGCCGCTGCTCAGGCACATCTCTGTCAAGTAAAGGAGATTCAACTGAGGCAGCACAAGGGAACTCTCATCTGGGGATAACAACTGCAGGGAGAACACATATTTTCAGATGAACATGGGAGGGCAGAAGGCTGCCTAATACTGAAGCACCCCCAAACAACAAACCAAATGCAACAACTAGTGCAAGCATTCCTGGGGGAAGGCCTGCCGCAGATGGATTTGCATATGGTGATGTCATCCAAGCAGTGGGTCAAAGTTGGCTTCAACCCTCGTCTGCATATGAAAAGAGAAAAGGGGCATGCAGGGCATGGCGGCCTTTTGCGGCGCTTGGCTGACCCCTAGTTCGCATTAAACACCTCCACCCTCCGTCGGTGTGGGGCTCATGTTGGCTATGCCCCAGCCCCTGAAGCATTCAAGCTGATTTCTTGCTGCAGCTGGGCACTGTAACAGCTCCAGAGCTGCTCTGTAAGGCAAGTAAAAGGGTGTGGGCCCTGCAGCACTACCTGTAGTTTGCATTGTGCGTTGGAAGGCACAAAGTAAGCAGACAGGAGAAGTCAGGAGAGTGCACAAGGGCATAGAAGGCAGCGGCTCAAGAAAAGAGAAGTGGAAACAGACAGCAAACTAGGCTGGAGAGAGACCTGAGACAAAGAGATCTGAATTATACGAGAGCCGACCAGGGGAAACACAAATTATGCAGTCAAGTTTCCCACAGGAGTATATAGGATACGACCCAGTGGTACCTGACGACATAGATACTAACAGCTATTTAATAACATTACGCTAGAAAGTGATTATTAGCAACATATATATCTATATAAACAACCCCGCCAGGGTTGTGCCTTCAAAAATAATCACACACGGACACGCTTTTTAAACCTTTTTTTCACATCTCTTTATTCTTCTTATGCACATGTATGTTAGTTCTGTGATTTTAACCTTTATGTTTCACTGCAGTTTGGGATAATAATATTAATATTTATCCAATTTTAATACATACTTAATAAAGGTTATATTTTATGATTCATTCATTCTGTCCAGTGCGTCAACAGTGCAGATTTCTTCTTGTTTTTTCTCCCAAATTCTATAACAATGACAGTAAATGTTGTTTCTTTTCAAACAGAACTTTCTTGACCATGCTTCTTTCTTGAAAGATCTGGGAGCACATGGAAAACAGTACAAACCATGCAGTATCACAAGAGCCTTTATTTGATCTTTCATGAAGATAGAGCAGAATTGAGGACACGTCAACAATTTCTGCCGAAGGTGGTTCATCTTTCCACATGGTGCCTTTGGCCACTGACACCTTCGTTGAGTCAAAGTCTCTGGCTGTGGTCAGAACTTTGAAAATTTATGTCACCAGAACGGTTCAGATTAGGAAAACAGAGGCTCTGTTTGTCCTGTATGCTCCCAACAGGATTGGGTGTCCTGCTTCCATGTAGACCATTATGCGCTGGATCTGTGGTAAGATTCAGCATGCTCATTCCATGGCAGGATTGCCGTTACTGAATTAGGTGAAGACCCATTCTACTAGAAAGGTGGGTTCATCCTGGGCAGCTGGTCGGGGAGTCTCGGCATTGCAACTTTGCCGAGCAGCTATTTAGTAAACACTTTTGCTAAGTTTTAAAAGTTTTAGAGTAAAGGAGATTCAACTGAGGCAGCACAAGGGAACTCCCATCTGGGGACAACAACTGCAGTGAGAACACATATTTTCAGATGAACATGGGAGGGCAGAAGGCTGCCTAATACTGAAGCACCCCCAAACGACAAACCAAATGCAACAACTAGTACAAGCATTCCTGGGGGAAGGTCTGCAGAAGACGGATTTGCATACAGTGATGTCATCCAAGCAGTGGGCCAAAGTAGGCTGGAACCCTCATCTGCATATGAAAAGAGAAAAGGGGTATGCAGGGCATGGCGGCCTTTTGCGGCGCTTGGATGACCCTTAGTTCGCATTAAACACCCCCACCCTCCTTCGGTGTGGGGCTCATGTTGGCCATGCCCCAGCCCCTGAAGCATTCAAGCTGATTTCTTGCAGCAGCTTGGCACTGTAACAGCTCCAGAGCTGCTCTGTAAGGCAAGTAAAAGGGTGTGGGCCCTGCAGCACTACCTGTAGTTTGCATTGTGCATTGGAAGGCACAAAGTAAGCAGACAGGAGGAGAAGTCAGGATAGTCCACAAGGGTATAGAAGGGAGGGGCTCAAGAAAAAAGAAGTGGAAACAGACAGCAAACTAGGCTGGAAAGAGACCTGAGACAAAGAGATCTGAATTATATGAGAGCCGACCAGGGGAAACACAAATTATGCAGTCAAGTTTCCCACATTTGGGGAAATCGCAGGGGCAGCACACCCAGGTGAGATACTATAATCAGGACGGTGCTTCTCCCAGGGCAAGGCTCACCCATTGCACTCTGGGTGTGCTGCTCCTACGATTTCCCCAAATGTGGGACACTTGACTGCATAATTTGTGTTTCCTCTGGTCGGCTCTCGTATAATTCAGATCTCTTTGTCTCAGGTCTCTCTCCAGCCTAGTTTGCTGTCTGTTTCCACTTCTTTTTTCTTGAGCCCCTCCCTTCTATACCCTTGTGCACTATCCTGACTTCTCCTCCCGTCTGCTTACTTTGTGCCTTCCAATGCACAATGCAAACTACAGGTAGTGCTGCAGGGCCCACACCCTTTTACTTGCCTTACAGAGCAGCTCTGGAGCTGTTACAGTGCCCAGCTGCTGCAAGAAATCAGCTTGAATGCTTCATGGGATGGGGCATGGCCAACATGAGCCCCACACCAAAGGAGGGTGGGGGTGTTTAATGCGATCTAGGGGTCATCCAAGCACCGCAAAAGGCTGCCATGCCCTGCACGCCCCTTTTCTCTTTTCATATGCAGATGAGGGTTGAAGCCAACTTTGACCCACTGCTTGGATAACATCACCATATGCAAATCCATCTGCTGCAGGCCTTCCCCCAGGAATGCTTGCACTAGTTGTTGCATTTGGTTTGTTGTTTGGGGGTGCTTCAGTATTAGGCAGCCTTCTGCCCTCCCATGTTCATCTGAAAATATGTGTTCTCCCTGCAGTTGTTGTCCCCAGATGAGAGTTCCCTTGTGCTGCCTCAGTTGAATCTCCTTTACTTGACAGAGATGTGCCTGAGCAGCGGCCCTCCCCAGCCCTATCCCAAATCATACTTATTTTGCATAGGAGACACCATGGTCATGAAAATTGTTCACCCAGGGTGAGGTTCATTCATTGCATTCTGGGTATGCTGACCCCTGTGATTTCCCCAAATGTGGGAAACTCGCCTGCATTATTTGTGGTAGTGGGGGACTGTGTTTGTGTTTTCCGCTGGTCAGCTCTGGTAAAAGTCAGATTTCTTTGTCTCAGATCTTCCTCTAGCCTTGTTCTTCTTTCGAGAGTTCCATTGTGCTGCCTCAGTTGGATCTCCTTCACTTGACAGGGGGGTGCCCGAGCAGCGACCCTCCCCAGCTCTAGCCCAACTCCTACTTACCTGCCAGGTGAGATACTATGATCTTGAAGGTGCTTCTCCCAGGGCAAGGCTCACCCATTGCACTCTGGGTGTGCTGCCCCTGCGATTTCCCCAAATGTGGGAAACTTGACTGCATAATTTGTGTTTCCCCTGGTCGACTCTCGTATAATTCAGATCTCTTTGTCTCAGGTCTCTCTCCAGCCTAGTTTGCTGTCTGTTTCCACTTCTCTTTTCTTGAGCCGCTCCCTTCTATGCCCTTGCGCACTATCCTGACTTCTCCCGTCTGCTTACTTTGTGCCTTCCAACGCACAATGCGAACTACAGGTAGTGCTGCAGGGCCCACACCCTTTTATTTGCCTTACAGAGCAGCTCTGGAGCTGTTACATTGCCCAGCTGCTGCAAGAAATCAGCTTGAATGCTTCAGGGGCTGGGGCATAGCCAACATGAGCCCCACACCGAAGGAGGGTGGAGGTGTTTAATGCGAACTAGGGGTCATCCAAGCGCCGCAAAAGGCCGCCATGCCCTGCATAACCCTTTTCTCTTTTCATATGCAGATGAGGGTTCCAGCCAACTTTGGCCCACTGCTTGGATGACATCACCGTATGCAAATTCGTCTCCTGCAGACCTTCCCCCAGGAATGCTTGTACTAGTTATTGCATATGGTTTGATATTTGATGGTGCTTCAGTATTAGGCAGCCTTCCGCCCTCCCATGTTCATCTGAAAAGATGTGGTCTCCCTGCAGTTGTTGTCCCCAGACGAGAGTTCCCTTGTGCCTCCTCAGTTGAATCTCCTTAACTTGACGGGGGAGGGGCTTGCCCGAGCAGCCACCCTCCCCAGCCCTATCCGAACTCATACTTATTTTGCATATGAGATCTCTATATCATGAAGATTGTTCTCACAGGGTGAGGTTCATCCATTATATTTTAAAATAGGAAGGTTCAAATTACATATTTGAATTGCATCTATGTGCTGGATTCAAATGTCCCCCCCCCTTCCTTTCTCAATTGTGCCCGTCAGCAGCTATTCTAAGGTTGCTGCCAATGGGTGTGACACATTAATTTCTTCTGTGGGGTACACTGGACTCCACAAGGATTCACATTGGGGTGTAGAGTAGGATCTTGATCTGAGGCACCAACCGGCTCAAAGCTTTTGACTGTTCCCAAGATGCTCAGCGCATTCTCCTCTATAACCCCGCTTCCATGAACAGGGAGCTCAGTTTGTAGTTGGTGCCTTCAGTAGCAGGCCACTTAACAGGGGCCTGCCTCAGGCAGCCTATTCTTAGCTATTAATTTTGACAAGAAAATAAGAACTTTTTTTATGAGAATCTACAAGGGCTGCAGCAGGCTAGGTCTAATAGACATCTTTACTGCAGCTTCATCACTCCCAGCGGCGCTGTATACTCCCGTGCCCTGGTTGCTGGATCACTGCAGCGGAGGCTCCGGTTTCTTCCTAAGGTCAGTCACACACACACCGCCCTTCCGGATCACGAGGCCGCTGATGAAGGGGAGCGTGGCCGTAGGGGGTGGACCGTGTGCGCACTGGCGTGGACACTGATTACTGGGCAGCCGCTCCACAAGCCACCAGGTACAGTTAAGGAGCACAGGTCTGGGGGTTTTTCTCCCATATTAAACCAATTTTGTACTGCCCACAGCGCATTGTGATAGGTAATAGGGCCTGATTCAGGTTGGGTTGCAATCACAATAAGCGATCCAACTGCAAAAATTGCTAAGAGCATACGCATGTGCCTGCATTTTCTGCGGCACCCCGCAGAGAATGCGATCGCCTCTGCCTGTCAATCGGGGCAGGGGGGGAGAGGGGGGTCAGCAACACTCCATTTCCAAGTCAGGGATGGAGCGGTGCGGGGGCAAGGCTTCAAAATGGGGTCTGCAACGGAGGAGACACAGGGGGCGTGGTCACAGCGGCTGTATGACATCACATTCAGCCGCTGTGATCACAAAAATGGTGGCGGCTTCCTGCGCGCACATACAGTCTGCACCAGCAGAAGGCTACACCATTTTTTATGATCACGCTGAACTGCAGTGCGACTGCAATTACAGCATGGTCAAGAAGGGAGGCGTCATGCTGGGTGGCCATGTCCTGTCACTGTGCAGGAGCCAGCACCGCTCACACACTAGTCACCGGGTGCAGCCCCCAACCCCCGGGACACCCGGAGCAACAAAATGTAGATTCAGGCCACCAGGCCACGCCCCTACCTATGAAACCATGCCTCCTTTTTACCATTGCGCTGCTTATCTGCGCGCACTGCATTACAATCTCCTTCGCCACCTCTCTGGGTGTCACCAGTGATAGTGACACCTCTGCCATGCTTGTAGCAGCTGGTCCTCTACGCCTCAAGCCCTGAGTGTTTGCCCTTGTGACTTGTTGATCATCATAGCGAAGCAGATGCTTACAGAAAACTGCAGGGGCTTAGATTGAAAATAAAAAAATTGATGGGTATAAGGTAGAGAGGAGCGGGTTCGGTTCTCCGAGAACCGAATTCCCCACGAACTCCACGTGGTTTACACTGGTCCGAGGCAGGCTCGGTTGTTCCCGCCTGACTCGGAAAACCTGAACAAGGGAAAATGTCATCATCCCGCTGTCGGATTCTCGCGAGATTCGGATTTCATATAAAGAGCTGCGCGTTGCCGCCATTTTTACTCGTGCATTGAAGAGAGAGTGGAGAGGACGTGGCTATGTTCTCTCAGTGGAAATCTCAATATCAGTGCTCAGTATCAGTGGTTACTTATTGCTGCTCAGTAATACTAGTAGTGTGTCTCTCCTGCTCAGTGTCAGTTCTCAGTAGTATCCTCATCAGTGCTCAGTATCACTGCTCATTGTCTTGTGCTGCATTGTGGTGCTCAGCATACTACAGTACATTACTAATAGTCCAGTGCTGCATCTTGCTGCTCAGTGTCAGTTCTAGTATCCTCATCAGTGCTCACTATCACTGCTCATTACATTGTGGTGTTCTGTATACTACTGTAACATAGTAATATAGTAACATATAGTAATATAGTTTTTGAGGTTGAAAAGAGGCAAATTGCCCATCGTGTTCAACCTGTTTTAAGTTGTGATGATTCTACATACTTGCTGAATAATGTTTTATGACTAGTTAACTACTACAACTCATGTTACCCCCGGATTAACCATGTTGATATTTTAAGTATTATAACCTTGGATAGCTTTTTCATTCAGAAATGTATCCATTCCTTTTTTAAATCCAATTACAGAGTCCACCATTACCACCTTCCCTGGCAGGGAATTCCACATCCTGATTGCCCTAACAGTGAAGATCATAGTATCTCACCTGGCAGGTAAGTAGGAGTTGGGCTAGAGCTGTGGAGGATTGCTGCTTGGGCACCCCCTGTCAAGTGAAGGAGATCCAACTGAGGCAGCACAAGGGAACTCTCGAAAGAAGAACAAGGCTAGAGGAAGATCTGAGACAAAGAAATCTGACTTTTACCAGAGCTGACCAGAGGAAAGCACAAACACAGTCCCCCACTACCACAAATAATGCAGTCGAGTTTCCCACATTTGGGGAAATCACAGGGGTCAGCATACCCAGAATGCAATGAATGAACCTCACCCTGGGAGAACAATCTTCATGACCATAGTATCTCCTATGCAAAATAAGTATGATTTGGGATAGGGCTGGGGAGGGCCGCTGCTCAGGCACATCTCTGTCAAGTAAAGGAGATTCAACTGAGGCAGCACAAGGGAACTCTCATCTGGGGACAACAACTGCAGGGAGAACACATATTTTCAGATGAACATGGGAGGGCAGAAGGCTGCCTAAAACTGAAGCACCCCCAAACAACAAACCAAATGCAACTACTAGTGCAAGCATTCCAGGGGGAAGGTCTGCAGCAGATGGATTTGCATACGGTGATGTCATCCAAGCAGTGGGCCAAAGTTGGCTGGAACCCTCATCTGCATATAAAAAGAGAAAAGGGGCATGCAGGGCATGGCGGCCTTTTGCAGTGCTTGGATGACCCCTAGTTCGCATTAAACACCCCCACCCTCCTTTGGTGTGGGGCTCATGTTGGCCATGCCCCATCCCCTGAAGCATTCATGCTGATTTCTTGCAGCAGCTGGGCACTGTAACAGCTCCAGAGCTGCTCTGTAAGGCAAGTAAAAGGGTGTGGGCCCTGCAGCACCACCTGTAGTTCGCATTGTGCGTTGGAAGGCACAAAGTAAGCAGACGGGAGGAGAAGTCAGGATAGTGCACAAGGGTATAGAAGGGAGCGGCTGAAGAAAAGAGAAGTGGAAACAGACAGCAAACTAGGCTGGAGAGAGACCTGAGACAAAGAGATCTGAATTATACGAGAGCCGACCAAGGGAAACACAAATTATGCAGTCAAGTTTCCCACATTTGGGGAAATCGCAGGGGCAGCACACCCAGAGTGCAATGGGTGAGCCTTGCCCTGGGAGAAGCACCTTCATGATCATAGTATCTCACCTGGCAGGTAAGTAGGAGTTGGGCTAGAGCTGGGGAGGGTCGCTGTTCGGGCACCCCCCTGTCAAGTGAAAGAGATCCAACTGAGGCAGCACAAGGGAACTCTCGAAAGAAGAACAAGGCTAGAGGAAGATCTGAGACAAAGAAATCTGACTTTTTCCAGAGCTGGCCAGAGGAAAGCACAAACACAGTCCCCCACTACCACAAATAATGCAGTCGAGTTTCCCACATTTGGGGAAATCACAGGGGTCAGCATACCCAGAATGCAATGAATGAACCTCACCCTGGGAGAACAATCTTCATGACCATGGTATCGCCTATGCAAAATAAGTATGATTTGGGATAGGGCTGGGGAGGGCCGCTGCTCAGGCACATCTCTGTCAAGTAAAGGAGATTCAACTGAGGCAGCACAAGGGAACTCTCATCTGGGGACAACAACTGCAGGGAGAACACATATATTCAGATGAACATGTGAGGGCAGAAGGCTGCCTAATACTGAAGCACCCCCAAACAACAAACCAAATGCAACAACTAGTGCAAGCATTCCTGGGGGAAGGCCTGCAGCAGATGGATTTGCATATGGTGATGTCATCCAAGCAGTGGGTCAAAGTTGGCTTCAACCCTCGTCTGCATATGAAAAGAGAAAAGGGGCGTGCAGGGCATGGCGGCCTTTTGCAGCGCTTGGATGACCCCTAGTTTGCATTACACACCTCCTCCCTCCTTCGGTGTGGGGCTCATGTTGGCTATGCCCCAGCCCCTGAAGCATTCAAGCTGATTTCTTGCAGCAGCTGGGCACTGTAACTGCTCCAGAGCTACTCTGTAAGGCAAGTAAAAGGGTGTGGGCCCTGCAGCACTACCTGTAGTTCGCATTGTGCGTTGGAAGGCACGAAGTAAGCAGACGGGAGAAGTCAGGATAGTGCGCAAGGGCATAGAAGGGAGCGGCTCAAGAAAAGAGAAGTGGAAACAGACAGCAAACTAGGCTGGAGAGAGACCTGAGACAAAGAGATCTGAATTATACGAGAGCCGACGAGGGGAAACACAAATTATGCAGTCAAGTTTCCCACATTTGGGGAAATCGCAGGAGCAGCACACCCAGAGTGCAATGGGTGAGCCTTGCCCTGGGAGAAGCACCTTCATGATCATAGTATCTCACCTGGCAGGTAAGTAGGAGTTGGGCTAGAGCTGGGGAGTGTCGCTGCTCGGGTACCCCCCTGTAAAGTGAAGGAGATCCAAGTAAGGCAGCACAAGGGAACTCTCGAAAGAAGAACAAGGCTAGAGGAAAATCTGAGACAAAGAAATCTGACTTTTACCAGAGCTGACCAGAGGAAAGCACAAACACAGTCCCCCACTACCACAAATAATGCAGTTGAGTTTCCCACATTTGGGGAAATCACAGGGGTCAGCATACCCAAAATGCAATGAATGAACCTCACCCTGGGAGAAAAATCTTCATGACCATGGTATCTCCTATGCAAAATAAGTATGATTTGGAATAGGGATGGGGAGGGCCGCTGCTCATGCACATCTCTGTCAAGTAAAGGAGATTTAACTGAGGCAGCACAAGGGAACTCTCATCTGGGGACAACAACTGCAGGGAGAACACATATTTTCAGATGAACATGGGAGGGCAGAAGGCTGCCTAATACTGAAGCACCCCCAAACAACAAACCAAATGCAACAACTAGTGCAAGCATTCCTGGGGGAAGTTCTGCAGAAGACGGATTTGCATACGGTGATGTCATCCAAGCAGTGGGTCAAAGTTGGCTTCAACCCTCATCTGCATATGAAAAGAGAAAAGTGGCGTGCAGGGCATGGCGGCCTTTTGCTGTGCTTGGATGACCCCTAGTTCGCATTAAACACCTCCACCCTCCTTTGGTGTGGGGCTCATGTTGGCCATGCCCCATCCCCTGAAGCATTCAAGCTGATTTCTTGCAGCAGCTGGGCACTGTAACAGCTCCAGAGCTGCTCTGTAAGGCAAGTAAAAGGGTGTGGGCCTGCAGCACTACCTGTAGTTTGCATTGTGCATTGGAAGGCACAAAGTAAGCAGACGGGAGGAGAAGTCAGGATAGTGCACAAGGGTATAGAAGGGAGCGGCTGAAGAAAAGAGAAGTGGAAACAGACAGCAAACTAGGCTGGAGAGAGACCTGAGACAAAGAGATCTGAATTATACGAGAGCCGACCAGGGGAAACACAAATTATGCAGTCAAGTTTCCCACATTTGGGGAAATCGCAGGGGCAGCACACCCAGAGTGCAATGGGTGAGCCTTGCCCTGGGAGAAGCACCTTCATGATCATAGTATCTCACCTGGCAGGTAAGTAGGAGTTGGGATAGAGCTGGGGAGGGTCGCTGTTCGGGCACCCCCCTGTCAAGTGAAAGAGATCCAACTGAGGCAGCACAAGGGAACTCTCGAAAGAAGAACAAGGCTAGAGGAAGATCTGAGACAAAGAAATCTGACTTTTTCCAGAGCTGACCAGAGGAAAGCACAAACACAGTCCCCCACTACCACAAATAATGCAGTCGAGTTTCCCACATTTGGGGAAATCACAGGGGTCAGCATACCCAGAATGCAATGAATGAACCTCACCTTGGGAGAACAATCTTCATGACCATGGTATCGCCTATGCAAAATAAGTATAATTTGGGATAGGGCTGGGGAGGGCCGCTGCTCAGGCACATCTCTGTCAAGTAAAGGAGATTCAACTGAGGCAGCACAAGGGAACTCTCATCTGGGGACAACAACTGCAGGGAGAACACATATTTTCAGATGAACATGTGAGGGCAGAAGGCTGCCTAATACTGAAGCACCCCCAAACAACAAACCAAATGCAACAACTAGTGCAAGCATTCCTGGGGGAAGGCCTGCAGCAGATGGATTTGCATATGGTGATGTCATCCAAGCAGTGGGTCAAAGTTGGCTTCAACCCTCGTCTGCATATGAAAAGAGAAAAGGGGCGTGCAGGGCATGGCGGCCTTTTGCAGCGCTTGGATGACCCCTAGTTCGCATTACACACCTCCACCCTCCTTCGGTGTGGGGCTCATGTTGGCTATGCCCCAGCCCCTGAAGCATTCAAGCTGATTTCTTGCAGCAGCTGGGCACTGTAACTGCTCCAGAGCTACTCTGTAAGGCAAGTAAAAGGGTGTGGGCCCTGCAGCACTACCTGTAGTTCGCATTGTGCGTTGGAAGGCACGAAGTAAGCAGACGGGAGAAGTCAGGATAGTGCGCAAGGGCATAGAAGGGAGCGGCTCAAGAAAAGAGAAGTGGAAACAGACAGCAAACTAGGCTGGAGAGAGACCTGAGACAAAGAGATCTGAATTATACGAGAGCTGACCAGGGGAAACACAAATTATACAGTCAAGTTTCCCACATTTGGGGAAATCGCAGGAGCAGCACACCCAGAGTGCAATGGGTGAGCCTTGCCCTGGGAGAAGCACCTTCATGATCATAGTATCTCACCTGGCAGGTAAGTAGGAGTTGGGCTAGAGCTGGGGAGGGTCGCTGCTCGGGTACCCCCCTGTAAAGTGAAGGAGATCCAACTAAGGCAGCACAAGGGAACTCTCGAAAGAAGAACAAGGCTAGAGGAAAATCTGAGACAAAGAAATCTGACTTTTACCAGAGCTGACCAGAGGAAAGCACAAACACAGTCCCCCACGACCACAAATAATGCAGTTGAATTTCCCACATTTGGGGAAATCACAGGGGTCAGCATACCCAAAATGCAATGAATGAACCTCACCCTGGGAGAAAAATCTTCATGACCATGGTATCTCCTATGCAAAATAAGTATGATTTGGAGTAGGGATGGGGAGGGCCGCTGCTCATGCACATCTCTGTCAAGTAAAGGAGATTTAACTGAGGCAGCACAAGAAAACTCTCATCTGGGGACAACAACTGCAGGGAGAACACATATTTTCAGATGAACATGGGAGGGCAGAAGGCTGCCTAATACTGAAGCACCCCCAAACAACAAACCAAATGCAACAACTAGTGCAAGCATTCCTGGGGGAAGTTCTGCAGAAGACGGATTTGCATACGGTGATGTCATCCAAGCAGTGGGTCAAAGTTGGCTTCAACCCTCATCTGCATATGAAAAGAGAAAAGGGGCGTGCAGGGCATGGCGGCCTTTTGCGGTGCTTGGATGACCCCTAGTTCGCATTAAACACCTCCACCCTCCTTTGGTGTGGGGCTCATGTTGGCCATGCCCCATCCCCT